>NW_022900949.1:69462836-69502231 GCF_012274545.1 Fukomys damarensis | reverse complement strand
TTTTTTTTTTTTTTTTTTTTTTTTGCTTAGTTGAGAGATTTTGTACTTAGGATTAGAAAGTTTTATAAAATTCAGCTCCACTCAAACTGTGCTTTGCACTCTGGAACAATTTGGTTTACAATGGTTCAAAATTCTTCAGGTCTGGTAAAACATGAATTATTGCTGCATACAGACATTCCCATAGCACAATATATGCTTTTAAATTCTATCAACTTGACATTTTGCGGAGAGTGAACTGTTTGAATTCTTCATAAAAGGAAATCTAACATAAATGTTCAAATTCAGCAACACAAATGAAAAAGCTATCCTTTGGCTTTGGGACATCAAACCACTGTCCCAAGATGAGGCATGTAAGAAGTAGTCCGTAGGAAGAATAAAAACTTAAGGTAGAAGTCTGTATCACGTTTTCTTAGAGCTAAACTAATATTGCCATAAACTTTTCTAAAGGGAACAATATACACCCTGTTCTTTTTTGTCACTCCCTTTTCTTTCTTCCGGTCTTCAGACCAGACAAAAATTCTAAAATATTCTATCTATATTTTAATCTTTCAATGTGACATATGTGCACTGATTTTTATATGTGCCTTCATATTAACTTATACTCACATAAAACCCACAAATGTGAACTAGTATAACTTCTGGGTGAAACAGGCCACTCACACATCATTTTAAACTGTTTTGTGGAGGCTTCTTTCAATCATGGTTTTTAGAAATAGTTTTTTTTGTTTTTGTTGTCGTTGTTATTGCTGTTGTTGTGTTTTGCTTTTTTGTACCAGGGAGATCGAACTGAGGTCCTTGCGCTTGCTTGTGAGGCAGGCTGTGGAACCACTGAGTTAAATCCCTGGCCCTAGAAATAGTTTTAACCAAAGCAACAACAACAGCAAATAACTCCAGCCCCTCTGCAAGTCACTTGAGTTATCATTTAACTTGTTTTTTTGTTTTTGCTTTTGTTTGTTTTTCTCCGCTTCCCTCCCTTCCTTCCTTTCCTTTATCATTGCCAAGAGAATTCCTAGTTTCTCTTAGCAAAGGTCTTTCACAATCTAGGACCACTGACAAGATTTTAATGTACACATTCTAGAATCAGTCACAGGTTTTTACTCAATGTTTCTTACTTTTCGTTCTTTTAAATAAGATGGTTTCCATTTCACAAGTCTAAGTATATATAATGAGCAATTTGTAAGAAAAGGGTGACAATTTAGAGGTAAAGTATATGCATTTTACATGCTGACTATAAAAAAAGGATGGAAATTTTATCTGAGCTCTTATCTACCACTTACCATTTGCAGAATAATGGCTGATAATGATAGAAATCACACTGGCTAAGGGCACTATTAACATATTCCTTGTTAGCATACATTCTATACATAGGTTCTTTTTATAAATTTTTTAAGTTCTATCTGGGTATTCTATGTTTAAAAAAAGAAAAGTGACACTCTGGAGTGCTTTGCTCATGAACCACAAATTTGTATTCTCTTACAAATTATGCTCCATCTTTACTCCCTTTGTTAAATTAGGATCTTATGTTCAGATCATAATTTTATGTCACACATTTCTTAGAACCTGATCTATGACCTGTCTTGTGCAGGTACAGTGTCATTAAGTAGTACAATAATCATTAGATATATTCATCTTTCTGAGCTTATTTAAGGCCCCAAAATAGGATGATGGTGAAAACAGATAGATAGATGGATAGATAGATAGATAGATAGATAGATAGATAGAGAGATGTATACTTCTTTAGAAGCATAATTCTCTTCGCACTACTAGGCTAGCATTTATGTGAATACATGTGCACGTTTATTAAAATACAAACCTGTAAAAAACAAATGTGCTAAGAGCAACCTTGTAGAGGTTGTGCAGTTTGGTTGCAGCTTTGGTTTGTATTGCAGAAGGTGATTTTGGGGGGACATAATTAACTTATAAAAGGACACTGAAAAATGAAATCTGCAGTTAGTTGCGTGGCTCTTGTCTCTGAAGAATCTTTGCACAATTTATTTTGTCCACTTTCTTGTTCCTTTTGTGAACCATAGAGCCTTTGGGAAACAAATGTCTAGGTCTCTTATAGCTGAGGTGAGTACAGCTGGAAAAAAATGGATTTTTTTTCTTGAAGACAAACAAGTAAAAGCACAGTTGTCACATCTTCACTGGAAAGGGATATGGCACTTTTCTCATCATTACAGTTTAACTGTGAGCTAAAATAATTTGTAGCAATCATTATCAATTTATAAACCGTCCTTCATTTAACTCAACAAAATAAGTTCTAATAGTTAGAAGATCAGGCATATTTGACTGGAGACAAAAAGTTATGAATGTTGCTAAGCAGGTATGCAAAACCACAGAACTGATTTTTATACTATTATTTCAACACACACTTATCAAGCACCAGTAAGACAAAATCTAAGACACAGGAAGCATGCTAGTACAACAAACAAGGTTCTATTTCCAAGAAGTACAGGATTTATATCAGGGACATTCAGGCTTTTCAACAGTGATCTATGTGAACCAAAATAAATAGTGAAAGTTTAGGCCAATAATTCAAATTAGAAAGTAAAGAAAGATCTTTAAACTATGTATCAACCATATTGAACTTCTATTATTGTAGAAATTGATCTCAGTTTGTTTTTGTAACTCCCACGCAGCAGTGAAACAAAAAGATGTGCAGGCAGTGTTAGGTGCCACTAATTTTCTAGTTTGTACTGTCATACTTATTGGAGCTCAAAAAACTCAGAGACTCTGACATGATCCTGGCCTTTAGAGAAATTGGTACAGAAGGAGAGAAAGGAATGTGGATACAGCTGGAAACCTGCCCGTCTTGGAGTGACGGAGTGGTTGGGTTTTAGGTAATGCAAGCATACCTTCCTAAACGTCCTCCCTTAATTCAAACCTGACATTACTAAAGATTAATTTTCCAAACATTGTAAAAGGAAACTATGGGAGATAGATACCAGCTTGCAAAAATCTAGTCATCAAATGCATTTTTTGTTCAGTGTTTCTTTTTTATTTGCTCAGTCTCACCAGTGTTATTTTATAGAGTGTGTTCTCCTAAATTAGCTTGGCAGGAGTTTTCTGGTTTATGGCATCTAACTTTGGTTCCAGCGTTACTGACTTTCTGGTGAATTATCTGGTTCTGCTACTTAGTGAATGCTCATGACATTGTTAGATGGCCTTGTTAAAGATTTTAAAGTACAAGAACTATAAGAGTTTTAAAGAGGAATTAAATAGTGATCCAACCCCTCCCACCAAGAAGTGAGCATTTGTGGAAGGCTGTGACATGAAAAGGAATCTCTGCTTACTGGTTATAGGAATCGCAGAGTTTGCAATTTGCTGGGTCTGTTAGCATGGAAATTATGCAAGCCTTGATATTATTGATTTTATTTTTAATTTGGCATATAGAGAAAAAAATTCTCCGTTTTAATTTCGTTAAAATTTTATTTTTGTTTAATTGACATATAATTGCACACATTTATGGGGTACTGTATGTTTCAATACATGTATGTGTTAAAAATTATCAAGGTATCTAACAAATTTGTCCCCTCATGCATTTGTTGCTTTGTGCTGAGAGTGTTCAAGATTCTCTTTTCTAGGAATTGTGAAATATTGAATATGACATTGTTAATCCTAGTCACTCTGTTGTGTTATAGGAAACCAGAACATATTCCTTTTATCTAACTGTAACTTGTACTCCTTGACCAGTCTCTCCTCATCCTCCCTGTCTGGTTTTCCCCAGGCTTGGTAACCACTCTTTTAGTTTCTACTTCCATGAGATCAGCTGCTCTAGATTACATACATGAGAAAGGTCATGCAGTATTTTAGCATAAATACAAACCGCAAAAGTAGGGCCTACAGTGCCTCTTTACCTCTTGAGTTGTAAGAAGTTGTCAGAAAAAAGCTACCATGGAGATATCACTTGATTTTCAAATCGAAGTAGTATTAAGATTTTATTCATAAACTAAATCAAACCTTTCAAGTTATTCTACTTGAAATTCTAGGAGTCTTTGCAGACTCCTAGAAATCTTGTTCTCACAGAGAGGCTTATGAACATGGGTTACACATTGACTTCCCACTTGGGATGAGTTGGTCAGAGGGTAAAAAAAAGTCTGGGCTCACATGCTTGACCTGCCTCAACAATTGTTGTCGCTCAGGTTCTGCTCAGAAAGCTGCAAGGCCAATAAGCAAAAGTCCTGGACTAGTCGAGAAAGTTAATAAGAAAATCAATCAAAAGGATGATAAACATACCACCAGATAGTCTTCAATAATACAATTTCAAGAGTCTCTTAATTCAACACCAATTTAGTTTTATTTGGAAGGGGGGGATGTTTAAATTAATATAATTAAAAAACTGGAAGGAATGTTATTTATGAAAATATTGAAAGGTCAAAATGAGAATTACAAAATGAGATATTCCAAGAAAAATACAGAATTGTAGTCTAAATTTTATATTTTAATTTTGGTACTGCATTCTTCTGAGCTTTACCATGTCTGAACTTTAGAAGTAAAAGAAAATAAACTTAATTTTTAATATGCAATCTCAGTGACATTTTTAAAATATTCATGCCAATGAAGAATACTATATCTCGAAAAGTTATCCTTTAAAATTGAAAAAAAAAAGTATCTCCCAAATCACAAAAAAATGGAAGGAATTCATTACCACTAAACATTATAAAATTTTTAAGATAATTATATATTAGAAGTGAAATATAATAACTGTCATAATGAAAACACAGAAAAATGTTAAGCTAATGAGTATAGCAAATGCACAAAGGACAAAGAGAAACAAAATTTATCAATACATAAATTCACAATCTACAAGATTCAACAAGAGAGGAAGAAAAGGACCAAAGGATATTAAAAAAACAGAAAAAATTAACATCATGACAAGAACATATCTTTACTTATCGATAATAACCTTGATTATAAACACATTAAATTTCCCCATTAAAAAATATAGACTGAGTGATAAAAAATAAGACAATAATATCTTGCTACAAGAAACTTACTTAACTGATAAAGAAAAACACTGAGTTAATAAATGAAAAAAACTATGTATTATGTAAATGGTAAACAAAAGTTAGCAAGAGTAGCTACACTTAGATAAAATAGACTTTAAATCAAAACCTAGAAAAACATACAAATAGTGGTAAACTTATCATTCAGTAAGAGGAAATAGCAATTAGAAATACACATGCACTTAATGCTGAAGTACCCAATTGTATGAAGCAAATATTGGTAGATAGAAAAGAAGGCTGCGATTCTAATATAATAATATAATCCCCCTTGTAGTGGGGACTCCAGCACTCCCCCTTTCATCAATGGATTGATCATATGACAAAAAAATCAACAACAACAATAACAAAAATTTGTAGTAAAACTATAAGGTAGTCTAAATGGAAATAGCAGACATGTATAGGACATTTCCACCATCAGCTAAAGAATATATATCCTTCTCATCAGCATACAGAATATTCTCTGGGATAGACCATATGTAAAGGGACAAAGCAAGTCTCAACAAATTAAAAATAATGGAAATCATGGCATGTGTTTTCTGTGACCATAATGAAATAAAACTAGAAATATATAGAAGGAAAATTAGAAGTTGCACAAATACATGAAACATCATTCTCTCCAGGCAGCAAGTTAGTGAAGAAATCAAGGGAAATTAAAAAAGTTCTTGAAACAAAACAATTTTTAAAAATAACCAAATCTATAGGATATAGCAAAAGCAGTACCAAGCAGGAAATATCAGTAATAAGCTTCTATATTTAAATTTTTTTCAAATAAATAACCTAAGTATGCAAGTTTAGGGACTTAAAAAGCAAAAACAAATCAAAGCCTAAATTCGTAGCAGTAAAGAAATAAAAAAGTTCAGAACCCAAAAGAACAGAGGCTGAAAAAAATTTTAAAGTCAATGACATGAAGATTTGTTTTTTAAAAACTAAACAGCTACCTCCCAAGCACAAGGTTCAGAGTTCGATTCCTGCTACCCCCCCAAAAAAAACATCTAAGCAAAATTGCCAAAAATTTGCCAACTAAATAACAAAGAAAGAAGAGCCAAAGAGCCAAACAGATACAATTATAGATGAAAAATATGTGTGAGGTGACCATCAATATCACAGAAATGCAAGGCATTATTAGGAATTATTAGGAGCAATGATATGCTAACAAGTTGGATAATCTATAAGAAATGATTAAGTCTCCAGAGACACATATATCTTACCAAAATTAAACCATGAGTACATAGAAAATCCAAATACACCAATAACAAGTAACAAGATTGAATCAGTAATAAAGTCTCCAAAAAAATAAAAGCCCAGAACTGAAAGGTTTCATTGCTGAATTTTGTGAAAGCTTTAAAGATCTAACTGCAATTCCCCTTAACCTACATCAAAGTATGGAATAGGATAAAATTCTTCCAAAACTAATCTATAAGCCCAGCATCCCCCCTGATACAAAAAGCAGACTAGTGCTCACACACGTGTGCACAGATGAAGAAAATTACAGACCAATATCCCTGATAAACATACCTGCAAAACTTCTCAACAAAATACCAGCAAAACTAATCCAATAACAAGTAAAAAGGTACTAGACATAATCAAGTGAGATTTAACCCAGAGATACCATGATGGTTCAACATACTCAAATCATTAAAAACAGTATACTGCATTAACATGGTGAAGGATGAAAACCATATAATCATCTTCTGAGGTACAGAAAAAGTATGCAATAAAATTCAAAACCTAGTGAAAAACTCTTCAGGTAATTAGTTAAAAATGTTTTTATAGCAGCAAAATAAAGAGTATGCAATGTGTAATCAAAGCATGCAATCAAGATTTAAATTTTTAATTGTTTAACATTGACAGAAACATTGCCATTAATCTTCCTCAAAATAATTCCCCTTGCAAAATAATTGTAACACATTTACCCCATTGTTCTTGGTAATATGTCCTTTCCTGTAATAAGTTTTTATAGAATTTAATCATTCTCCATATGTTTCAGTCACTGACCGTTTATGACAGACTGACATCCAATATACTGAATGAAGAAAAATTGTACTCTAAGATCAAGAATAAGATGCAGATTCCATTTTCAACATAAATTCAATATAGTGTTAGACGTCTTATTTTTTCAGAATTATGGTTGGTAATTTATAACATCTCTCTTGCCAATAGAGCAATCATAAAGTTCAAAATTAAGTAAACAACTGGAATATTTGAACAACATTGGCACCTACATTCACTTGGTCAACATTCTTTAGAATACCTAGGAATAACAGAAAACAAATTTTTTTCTAGTGAACATGTATGTAATTTTCACTAAGCTAGGCCAATTAAAATATTTTGAACAGATTTATATAAAAAATACAACATATCAAAATAAGAAACATAACTAAAGCAATTCAGAATGAAAATACTTATATTAGAAGAAAATTATAAAATAGAGAAGTTATATTTCCATCTCAAGAGGCAAAGAAAAAGCGAAGTGAAATTTTCATGTAATTTCTTCTCTGTCCAAGAGATTATTCTTTATTTCCAACTATTTGAGTATATTCTACTTCTTATTATTATTTATTTATAACTAAGTAATTTATGATTAGAAAACATACTGTAGAAGATTTTTGTCCCCTGAAATTTCTTGAGACATATTTTATGTGTCATAAGTATTGGAAGTCTTTTTTTTTTGATACTGGGGATTGAACTCAGGTCCTCGCGCTTGCCAGGCAGGCAGTGGAACCACTGAGCTAAATTCCAGGCCCTGGAAGTCTTAACCACAGTAATAAAGCAAAACAAATAAAGAGCGTCCAAATAAAAAAGGAGGCTATCAAATTATCTATGTTTGCAAATGATATAATTTTATATATAGAAAAACTTAAAGCCAAACCAAAAACACTGTTGGAATAAAAAACAAAATCAGTAAGATTGAAGGATACAAAATCAATATACAAAAATCAGTAGCTTTTAATATACCAAGAATAAAATTATGAAGAAAAACCCAAGAAAGCAATTCCATTCACAATAGTTACAAAAATAATAAAACACCTATGAATAAATTTAACAAAGGAAGCAAATGATCTACAAAGAAAATTTAAAAACACTGATGAAAGAAATGGAGGAAGGCAAACAGAAAATGAAACACTTCCTATGTTCATGGGTTGGAATAATTAATATTGTTAAAATATCCATACTATTCCAAGTGATCTATAGATTCAATGCAATTCCAATCAAAATACAAAGAACACTCTTCATAAAAATAGAAAATCTAAAATTTAGATGGAACTCCAAAGGACTTCCCCCAAAGCTAAAAACTCTTGAGTAAAATAAATAAAGCTATAAGGCATTACAGTACCTGATTTCAAAATATTCTATAAAGCTATGAAAATGATATTTGCATTAAAAACAGACACATAGAACAGAGATACAAGAAATAATTCCACACATTTACAGCCAACTGATTTTTGTAAAGGCATCAGAACCTTTACTGGAGAATGGAAAGTCTCTTCGATGAATGCTCCTGGGAAAACTGGAGAGCCACATCCAAAAGAATGAAACTAGACCCTTATCTCTCATGATATACAACAATCAACTAAAAATGGATCGGACTTAAATGTAAGGTTTGAAGCTATGAAATTACTAGAAGAAAACATAGAAGAAATGCTTAAAGACATTGATCTGGATACATATCATTTTTTTCAGCTTTAATTGAGTTTATTGGTACATTTTAGGGATACAGTACAGTTACATTCATTGTTGGGAATTTGTACCTATACATGACAGGTCTTGGTTCTCGATTTTTCCCCTTGTCCCTGCCCTCCCTTCACGCCCTCCTCCCCTCCCATTTTTTAACCCATTAAGCTGAAAACAGGCAACAGAGGCAAAAATTAATAAACTAAACTAAATCAAACTAAAAAGATTTCAGTTTGATATAAAATATTTTATTAAACTAAAAAGAAACAATGAACAGACTAGGAAAAAACCCTCATGAATGAGAAAATATTTCTGAACTACTCATTTGACAAAGCATCAATTTCAATATATAAAAAATTCACACAGCAAATGTATATCTCCATATATATATAACTAATCTGATTTAACAAAAAACAAATGAATGACCTGAGTAGATATTTATCAGAAAGAGGATACAGAAGTGGTCAACAAATAATTTAATAAAATGCTCAGCTTCATAAATCACCACAGAAATGCACCTGAAAACTCCAGTGAGTTATCATCTCTTCAGTTAGAATGGCTATTATCTAAAAAGTTAAAAATTAGCAAATGCTAGTAGTAATTTTGTGAAAGGGGAACTCTCATACTCTACTGTGGAAATTTAAAATTAGCATAGACAGTCTTCAAAAGAACTAGACTAGAACTATCATATGACTCAAACATGCTACTACCTGGTAAGCCAGGCATGATGAATATGAAAGTAACTCTAACACTCGGAGGCTGAAGGAAGTTCAAGACCAGACTTGGCTACATAGTGAGCTCAAGTTCAGCCTGAATTACACAGAGTAACCCTGTGTCAACTCTCCCCTCCTAAAAAATCTAATCCCACTCCTGGGTACATGTCCAAGGAATTGAAATTTGTGGGTCAAAGAGACATCTGCACTCAAATATTTATTGTCATGTTATTCACAGTAGCCAAGACACCAAATCAAGTTAGACACCCATAAATGGCTGAATGGATAAAGAAAATATGGAATGGACAGAGTCCACCAAAAAATGTATACACACTTTGGCAAAAGGAAATACTATGATGTTTTTTCAACAGATGGGGTTACCCTCCTTCGGGAAAACCTAGACAATGTCATATATCACAGAAAACCCACCACATTGCTGACCCTTAGAGATGACGCTTAAAATGCGTGTGCAGCAATCTCAAAGACAAAGGTAACCCAAGCAGCAGTTCACAGTACTGATGCATGTCTGGAAGCAAATGGCCACCACTTTGAGAACCTCTTGTAATTGTAGAGGCCAAAGGTAACGTGTATTAATCTCATGATGTCTCAATAGATTTAGTATTAAAATATTTATACAAGTTTTTCTTTTCCTGAAGTGTGTATACAATTTTTGACTCTGTATACATAATAGAATATTACGCATCTACTAAAGAGAATTTAATTCTGTCTTTTACAGCACCATGGATAGAACTGGAAGATATTATGTTACACAAACTGAGTCAAGTACAGAAAGACAAATGCCACATACTCGCACTTCTAAGAAGCTGATCTCACCAAGAAAAAGCTTAGAATGGTAATTAAGAGAGGCTGGGAAGGGTGGGGGACTGAGCAGTTGGAGAGATGACGGTTAATACGTAGAGTTGCAGTTGGACATGAGGATAACTTCTAAGATTCTACAGCACAGTATGTTAACTATAATTAACAGTAGATAACTGAATATTTTAAAGAACTAATAGAGAAGATTTTGATCTTAACACAAAGAAAAGATAAAGCCCGATATACATACACAATGGACATCTGTATTGCAATATCATACTGTAACCCACAAATATGTATAATGACTGTGTTGATTTGAAATAAAAATAAAAATTTTTAAAAATTAAGTAATAAGCTTTTTCCATCTTTTTAAAATGCATTGATAATTCCCTCTATTTAATCTAAGTTTTACTATCAGTGCCTTTTATAACTGGGATTATTGTTAGGAAAACCTGCTTAGAAAGTTTTACACGTTTTTCTACAAGGACTTACCTATATATTTCCTCCTGATGTTTATGGCATATGGATATTAACAGAATGTTTTTTTTAATTTAGTTTCTAGGATCATTACTTTATATTTCTATGTATTGAATTATATACATACATATATATATATATATATATGTTGTATATTTGTATATGCTCTTTCTAACAGCCAGTTTCCTTGGTTTTATTATATTCTCTCTCTTTTTTTGTTTTATTATACTCTCTATGCTCAGCATCCCACAATACTATTTTATGCCATTTACACATTTTTATCATGTCAATTCATACTTCATTTGGTAATTACTCTACTTATACATATTAACTGTCTTTAGTGCTTCTTGTGAGGTTCTGTAAGATGCTTTTAAGTTAAAATTCTAACAAAAATTTTCATTTTTTTAAAATTCCTTGGAAAAATTTCAGTAAAAAAACACTGAATTTTTCTGAAAATGTTATCTTTGAGATCTGTGACATATTTACATCTTTTAGTGATAAGGGGCATTTTTTGGTTACTAAACCTGTTGGAACTTTTGTTCCCAAAATACATGCTTTATAAAAAACTTAACACTGAAAAAAAAAACAAAAACTTAACACTAACAAAAAGGGAGTTGCTCCTGTATTTGAAACATTGTATTTGTCTAATTACGTCAAGAAAACACCATAAGCACTTATAACTTTTCTGTGTAGAATCTTCCTATAAAATTACTAGTATTTAATTTTCTGCCTGTATTTTGAGTTCTAAATTATTTTAGAGCATTTTCCTGGCTATAGTCAAGTGTAATTTCATAATTATATTGATTTCTGAGATTTATCATCCTGACTTTAAAGCAGGGGAAAAAAAACTCCGAAAATTACTCTTTCCAATCACAAAATTCCACTGTTCTTACATCCTCATTTTATACTGTGATTACATTTCTATGTTCTACAATTAAAAGAAAACACTGGGAGATCCTCATTAGATTCTGGACTCCTAGAGGGAAGAGACTTTGTCTTATTTTTCTTTGAAATTCTGGTAACCTTTTGGAAAGTAGCCCTGCAACTTAGATAAAATCTATTAGTCAAACTTCCTTTTGAATTCATTGATTTTTTCCTAGCAGTTTTAGTGCATACTTAATTTTATATTAAATTCACTGCCATCTTCATCTTCTCATGCTGAACTCCTGTCACATGGTGTATTCTATTCTCCATTGTAGAGGCAAATAAATGCATTCTGCCATTTTTCCTTAAATTTTATAATGCAATACATTTTAAAGTGGAAAAATTAGAAAAAATATAAGTTCAAAATGTCCCTGACTTCCTCACTCATAGGTAGTCATGATGAATACTTTAGTGGATATAATGCAATCTTTTCTCTCCCCATTCAAATGCAATAAGTGTATGTTAGCTGTATTTTCAAACACTGGGATTATATTAAAAAGTCTATTTTGAAATATCAATAAAAATACAGCTATAGCATCATTTTTAGTAATGGCATTTTGTTCCACTATAGGTTTTTTGTTTTTGTTTGTTTGTTTGTTTCTTGTATCGGGAATTGAACTCAGGACCTTGTGATTGCCAGGCAAGAACGGAGCCACTGAGCTGTCCCCAGCCCACTACAGGTTTTCATATACTGCCACATGGCAGTTAATGATAGGATAACTCTGAGAAATTCATAGTTAAGTAATTTTCTCATTACAAATGTACTTACTTACATACACTTACATTAGAGAGCAAACTATACACTAGACTATATGGCATACAGGAAGGGGAGACAAAGAGAGAGAAGTCTATTTTTAGGGCCATGAGGAACAAAATAGCTCAAGGCTAAATTAAGCATAAGAAAAACTATGCAATCAGGAGACACAGTAAACACAAGATGTATGAGGTACCAGAGCAATAGCAAACTGTTTACAGTAAACTGTTTCACAAGTGGGATTAGTATAGAAACTGACATATTTCAAGTCAGTAACATAATTTATTATGATTATCAAGTATTGGGCAATGTATGCAATGGTATGTACTTTATATTTATATGATTGGCAGTACAGTACACCACCATCACCACAAACATATGAGTAACGCATTGCACTACAACGTTGTGTGGGCACGACATCAGTAGACTGGGAATTTTTCAGCTCCAGTGTAATCTCATGAGATCACTGTCACATATGCTGTCTTTCATAAGCACAAATGTCACTATGCAAGTAGTGCATGATTATACTTTTTTTAAAATGTTTTATGTCATCAGTCTGTGTCTCAGAGCCCAAAATTGCCTTTTTTCTGCCCCAACATTTAAAATTTAGAAAATATCTTTAAAAAAATGCATTTTGAGTTTTTTTTGTTTTGTTTTGTTGGTACTTGGGCCCTTGCGCTTGCAAGGCAGGTGGTGGAACCACTGAGCTAAATCCCCAGCTCTCCAGTTACTTTTAATAAAATCAAAAACTGTGGCCCTACTGGGCCAACATCCCTGGTAGCGGCCACCTGCTAGAGCTGCCCATGGAGTTTTTCCTCTCCCTATTTTAGCTATCAGTTTTTTTCCTACATTCAGGCTACTTCATTTATTTCATTTACTTTTTAATTGACTTCTTCTCTCTGATTAAATATTTCCCTCTTTTGAAGGACTTTTTTTGGGGGGAGTACTGGGGATTGAACTCAGGACCTCGCGCTTGTGAGGCAGAGGAAACACTGAGCTAAATCCCTGGCCCATGGAGAGTTTTTTTTTTTTTTAAATAACCATCCTCTTACTTACTTCTACTATCTTTTTCATAGGATAAGTTCCTAGTAGTGAAATTTCTGGGTGAAAGGATATTTAAATCTTTAATCCATAGCACCAAATACCATACAAAAAGTTTTTAGTGTACACAACAGCCCTCAGTGCTTGGAACATCTATTTGTACAGACTAGTCCCTTTCTTCTTTGTCCACATGAGCGATGGTCACTGTACATGTTTTGTTGAAATAGTACAGAGGAAAAAATGCTAATACTTATTACTGGTAAAGGTTAGGTAAAGGTAAAAATGTCAATATTTTGCTGATAACATATATTATAATATTTTCCCTATTAGATTATAGTTTGTAAAACATTGTTAGACGTGGATTTTTTTATCTTATTCACTTTCATTAATCATAATACAAAAATAAACTTTGCCACAGATTTCCTGGCTGTATTTCTATTCCTTCTGTTAACCTTTTTATGTAACTGAGGAAAATTAATGAGATGGATAAGGTTAGACTATTTTGCCTTTCAAATCCCTTAACTTAAATCTTATGATGAATGGTAATGTTACCAAAGACCTCTTCAGTCATTTATGAGAGAAATTCAATTTATATATTGTTGTCCTCTGAACAAAAAGTTATTAAGTATGTAGATCATATGAACCTCTACGTATCCTAGGTTATAAAAATAGCTCTTAAACAGCGGCAAATAAATACATGAAATAATGTTCAACATCAGTAGTCATCCGAGATGTACAGATGAAAACTACACTGAGATTCCACCTCACCCCACAAAAAATGGCTGCTATCAAGAAATCAACCAACAGCAAATGTTAGTGGGGTTCTGGGGAGAAAGGAACCCTTCTCCATTATTGGTGGGAGTGCAGACTGGTGCAAACACTGTGGAAATCAATATGGAGATACCCCAAAGAACTAGGACTAGAGGTTCCATTTGACCCAGCTATCCCTCTGCAGGGTGTCTTTCCAAAAGAATTAAAAGAATCATACCACAGTAATATATGCATACCCATGTTTATAGCAGCACAGTTTGTAATAGCTAAAGCTTGGAAACAGCCCAATTGCCCATCAGTTGGAGACTGGATAAAGAAGTTGCGATTTTTCTACAAAATGGAGTGCTACTCAGCCATAAAGCATGAGAAACTTGAGTCATTCATAGGAAAATGGATGCATATTGAGGCCATATGCTTAAGTGAAATAAATAAGATACACATGTGTAAATACTGAATAGTATCTCTGGTGTGAAAAACTAAGTGTAAGTAAAATCCATCCAAATTGTATGACTGACAATGTGAAATAGGAAGAAAAGGGCTAAAGGTGTAGGGGAAGTGAGAAGGGTAGAGGAAAGGAAATAAGGGAAAATAGAAAATATGAGAAAAGGAAAAAAATGGAAAGAAAGTCTTTGTAAATAGGGGAGGGTGGAGGGGGTGAAGGGAGGGCAGGGGTAAGGGGAAAAAATGAGAACTAGATCTATCATGTAAAAGGTGCAAGATCCCAATGATGACTGTGGCTGTACTGTATACTTTAAAAGTACCAATAAACTCAATGAGAAAAAAAAAAAAGAAGCAAGACTTGAATAAATAGTAATATGGCCAAGGGAAAAAAATAGCTCTTACAGTGGGGAAGAAAACAGTGAGGGAGGTAAAAGGACTGCAACTGTTCCATCCTGATTTGCCTCTTAATTCACATTATGAGAAGTCCCTTGTTTAAGTCCAATCCTAAACTGTCACTTTTCAGGGACAAGGAACCTAGAGATTCCTTTTTTTGTTTCACTTTACCCTTTATACTCACCTTCTAGACTAATGGATATGTCCCATATATACTCATTAAATCTAGTGAATTTTACAACCAAATATCAGTCCTCTTAAAAATGAAAACTTCTGGTATTTTATCCAAATTTCTCCTCAATGACATTTAGGTCTATATTTACTCGTATGTGCAATCAATTCAGAATCTCATTATACAAAAATCACTTCTATTCTGAAATAACAAAAGAAATGATATGTTTTAGGTAATATTGTTTAGGTTTTAAAGAGTTTATAATTAAAAACATGTTCAAATAATATCTTTAGATTATTTATATATGATAGATAGGTAGATGATAGATAATCAACAGACAGATATAACTTAGGACACATCCAGAGCTATAGAATATTTTTTAACTTTTGAAAACAGGGTTATTTGTAAGAAATTGTGAGAATTAACAAATACAAGTAAATAACTCAAAACAATCATACATGTTTGAAAATTCCTAAAGAGAGGAAACTCCCTCCCAGCAAAAAAGTATCTTAGGGAAGATTATATTTTTATTTCCTCACAAAAACCTTTGAACTTTTGTGGAAGAAGTTCAAGCCTGGCTGGGCCAGGTGTGCCATACTCCTGCCTCCTGAGCTAACTCAGAAACCTTGCTAAGCTAACTCACCTAAGTGCGTAGATGCTGAGTCCAACAGGCTACACCTTCACCCCTAGTCTGTGACTCCTTCGCCTCACTCAAGAAAAATCACTCCACCATGGCTGACCAATAAGATATTGTCAAACGTTAAATGCTCCTCCCATGCTCCTCCCCCATGGCTCCCTATATAAGCCTGTGCATTTCCTGAATAAAGCAGAAGTGTTCTAGAAACCTCTCCGGAGTCTGCCTGGTGATTCCGTGCCTTACCCTCCCTGTCCGAGCTCCAAACCTGGTTCCATGAGCAGGCTTGTGGAGGACAGCAAACTTTCAATCCAGAATTGAGACAAACAAAAAAGAGTAGCTTCACTTTTATGTAAAAGGATGCACTTTGAGACCACAGTCTTAACTGAAATGAATCAGACACACAGGTTTAAACGTCACATTGTTACTTTTATGTGAGAAATTCAAGGTATAAACAAGGAGAAAAATAGTAGATATTAGGAAGTAAAGAACTTTTTCAAATGGAAAAGGGAATGAAAAATGGGGAGAGGAGGACGAGGAGGAAGAAAAAAGCTATTTAAAAGAAAAAAGAATGAAAGGAAAAATGGAAATAGAGCATTTGTAAATAGGAAGGTAAAGAGAAGTTGGAGGAAGGGGAGAGGAAGGGCACAAAAAATTAACATGTGTTGGGCTGGGGATTTAGCTCTGTGGTTCTACTGCCTGCCTCTCAAGTGGAAGGTCCCGAGTTCCATCCCTGGTACCCCCCGCAAAAAATAAGATGTGTTATGGACATAGACAAATTCCCCATGAGGAACGTGAGCATTCTGTACTGCAAACACATACTAATAGAAAATTAAATAAAAGTCAAAAGAGTAAGAGTAGTTTTCTTCTATCAAAAGATAGTGCTGAAAAATACTAATACATCAGCATATGCTGCGACATTATCACCAATGAAACTTTTTCCTCTAGAAATAGAAATGAGCTAGAGATACTTCATAAATCATATTTTGAATTGTGAATTTTTTTCAGGTGACTAAAGGGTAAAAGATGGTAAGCCATTTGCCATTTAATCCATTTCATTTAAGGGATCACTAGCTATATTTAATGACACCCAAAAATAAACTCTTTCAATGCTGAAATACTAGGCTGGGAAAGCAGGCAGTGGAAGCTAGAAGGTGATTCTAGTTTTCTTTCATTTTCTTGAAGGGCAAAGGCAGCTTCTCATTCATAATAAGAAACTGACCTCAAAGTGACAGAAGGCGAAAAACTATTCCAGGCCTGTGGAACCTGAGTTGACGATTGATATCTATCTACAACAGCAGGAAATTGCTTCCTTCTACAGGAATTCATGACAGAGCCTCTGCCTACTGTGAAGTTACAAACTATAGTGGTCTTTAATTCATCTAAATAATATAATGCTTTATAATCAAAGTATAAACAAAATGGTAGTTTGATTTGGGGCAAACTATTTTTAGTGATTTTTATAATATACATTTTTTTCAAAAGACGTAAGACTCGGCAGAGACCTATTTCACTGAATACTTTCAGTACTCATTGTAATTGACCCTTTTTTATTCCACAGTACCTCGATAATATTAGCATTAAAACACATAAGAACACTAAATTCCGGCACTTTCTTCTCATATTTTTATCTGGAATTTGTACATTTTATATTGTTTTTCTCTATGGTTTTGAGTGCAAAAGCATCCATGTAGATATCTGTGCAAAAGATTTGCTTAGTAATTAGCTAGCTATTGCATAAAGGGATGTTTAGCTCAAATCAGTATATACTATGTTAAAAGTCATTATGCAATAGGATATGGTTATCTGTGTTTTAATACTGTAGGTATTTTCTATTACCTTTCTCCTTTCTAGGGCATTTATACTTTATCTACAAAAATCTCTCTTTTACTCCTATGGAACCCATCCAATCTTGAACACAATAAGACCTTAATCATAACTTTTTTTTTTCTTTTTGGTACTGGGGATTGAACTTGGGTCCTTGTGCTTGCAAGGCAGGCACTGGAATCACTGAGCTAAAGCCCCAGCCCTACAAGTCTTAAAGAGGTTGTAGCTCAGTCTTATTTTTAGTTCATTAAACTTTTTTTAATGGGTCTCAAAATTCTGTGACAGATTTTTGGTCAAGTTGTTTCCATTAAAAAAGTGATTTAAAAAACTAATAACTTAAAACTGCCACATACAAAAGCAAAACAAATGATCCACAAAACATTCTCCTTTCCTCCTGAAAGTTTTACGATGCATTGTTATCATTAACCAGTCTTTTACTATTAAACTTAGCCAATTGGGAGAAAGAGTTCTGAGACTGGTCTTCCTCCACTGACTAATACTGGGGCAGCAAATAATAGGAATAATATTCATTTAGCCTCCTGAGCTTTCTGGGCAGACTTGGTGAGCTTGCCAGCTCCAGCAGCCTTCTTGTCCACTGCTTTAATGACACCCACAGCAACTGTCTGTCTCATATCACAAACAGCAAAATGACCCAGAGGTGCAAAGTTGGAGATGCTCTCGACCCACGTGGGCTTGCCTGGAACCATGTCAACGATGGCAGCATCAGCAGATTTCAAGAATTTGGGGCCATCTTCCAGCTTCTTACCAGACCAACAATCCACCTCTTTCAGCTCAACAAAATTGCAAGTGATGTGAGCTGTGTGGCTATCCAGTACAGGAGCATGGCCAGCTCTGATCTGGCCCAGATGGCTCAGGATAATCACCTGAGCAGTGAAATCAGCTGCTTCCATTGGTGGGTCATTCTTGCTGTCACCAGCAACATTGCCACGAACATCTTTGACAGACATGTTCTTGACATTGAAGCCCACATTGTCACCAAGAAGAGCTTCACTCAAAGCCTCATGGTTCACTTCAACAGACTTTACTTCAGTTGTGACACTGACTGGTGCAAAGGTGACCACCATGCCAGGTTTGAGAACGCGTCTCCACTATGCACACAGTGATGGTACTGATACCACCAATTTTGTAGATATCCCAAGGGCCAGCAGCAAATGCTTGTCAGTTGGGCAAGTGAGTGGCAGGATACAATCCAAAGCTTCAATCATTGTGGTTCCCCTGGCATTGCCATCTTTATGAGTGACCTTCCATCTCTCAAACCAGGACATGTCAGCACCTGGCTCCAGCATGTTGTCACCATTCCAACCAGAAATTGGCACAAAAGCTATTGTGTCAGGGTTGTAGCCAACTTTCTTCATGTAGGTGCTGACTTCCTTAACAATTTCCTTGTATCTCTTCTGGCTGTAGGGTTGCTCAGTAGAATCCATTTTGTCAACACCAACAACGAGTTGTTTCACACACAGCATGTAAGCCAGAAGGGCATGCTCACGGGTCTGCACATTCTTAGAGATACCAGCTTTGAACTTGCCAACACCAGCAGCAACAATCAGGACAGCACAGTCCGCCTGAGATGTGCCTGTAATCATGGTTTTTATAAAGTCTCTGTGTCCTGGAGCATCAGTGATAGTCACATATTACTTGCTAGTCTCAAATTCCACAGAGAGATGTCAATGGCGATACCACGCTCACCCTCGGCTTTCAGTCTATGCAAGACACAGGCACTCTTGAAAGGACCCTTCCCATCTCAGCAGCCTTCTCAAAATTTTCAGTGGTTCTTTTGTCGATGCCACCACACTGTACATCAGAGGACCAGTAGTGGTGGACTTGCCTGGATCCACGTGTCGAATGATGACAAAACTGATATGAGTCTTTTCCTTTCCCATGCTGGCTTTGATTTAGTGGTGGTTTTCACTACATCTGTGCTCTCACAGCAGACCCATTGCAAAAAAGTTGATCACTCTTCTTCTAAATCCCACCCACCTAGAGATATACTCATAGCTCTGTTCTTCAAGCACCGTGCCTGTTATATAATAAGTGCTCATGTTATTAAAAACAAGGCAATAATGCTAAGGAAATGTGAGTGTTTCATATAATGTGAAATTTTGAACATAATTTCTTTCATCATTTCTTTAATGGGTGTGTACTTGCTCAGAAAAATCAAGAGTTGACAGAAGGGTAGAAAAGTAGCTATCATTGTACAAGCTGAGCTCCCACAACCAGTCAACCATCTCATGCACTTTTCAGTTCTAATTTCAGCCTCCTGTTGAACTGATCATTAAGAAGTCAACATGACTAAAGGGACAACAATTTCTTTGTGCTTGAGTTAGCTAGCTGATGTTCATCCTTCATGTTCTTCCTTTCCATGTATAACTTTTTGTTGAGAATTAGTTGCTGGCCAAAATGTATATGGCTCTGGTTGCATCTGAGAGGGACCAGTTGACTAGCTTTTGCTCAGGGACTATTAACAGAAATGACATGTGTCATTTCTGGGCTAAGACACTGTAAGAAGTACACATGCCTCTCCTCCTTTTCCTTAGCTTTTTGCCAACTGGAAACCAGAGAGGCAGTTTTGTGGGATGGCAGAACTACAAGATGGAAGGGATCTGGACACTTGAATGACCACCTAGGGATAAAGAAAGATGCTCACAATTCAAGAACATGCACAGTTCCCTCACATGAATGAGAAATAAACTTGTATACCGTTAAGCCATTGAATTTTGGAGATTCATTTACGGCAGCAGCAAGAATGGCTGCCATGAATGCCTCCCATTTTCTGTTGCACTTGATGCTCCAGGTAGTAACCTAGGTGCAATTTGTCAGAGCAACTATTCAGTTGCATGCTTTCACACGTGTACACATGTGAATTCTTCTACTTAAATTCTTAAGCTTCTTTTCTGAGTCTCTCTCTAGGCTATATTTTCTTTACTGGTTCTTATTAGCCCTTAAAAAATCACTTCATAAATTTTAGTGGAGCATTACTCTTTGGGGGGCTCCATGACTGCCATGTACTTCCAGAGTTTGCACATAACTCCACTTCTGTAAACCATGGTATTCTAGTATTGTTTATAGCTATGTCAACCTTGACATACACATTTGCCATGTTTCTACCTTCAAAAGCTCCTAGCAGAGCAGTGATACATAAGATGATTCATGGCTAAATACCAGAGTCCTATCTTCTTTAGATTTTGTTTATTTAAAGTTAGTATGATCCACAGAGGATCAGAAACTGAGAATCTGTTAAGCATTGGAAGATAAATACAGCAATAAAGGGAAAGTATTCTGGTATGTTGTTTACTTAAGAATAATAGAAATGCAAGCTTGCAAATAAGGAAAACACACACACTTCTATAGATTTAGAATTTTGTACACATTCAAAGGAAACCCAGATCTTGATGTAAACATGAGGCTTGATTCCTTAGGTTAAGACCAATGGTTCGACACAAGAGCTTCATGGCATATAGTACATATATTTTAAAATAAATGAAGTTTGTTTTGAAAGGTGTGGTCCGTTTATTCCTGGAAATTTGTGAAGATGAAGTGATATAACGTATATAAGACACCTAGAATAGAGTTGCTCAGAAAAATCAAGAGTTGACAGAAGGGTAGAAAAGTAGCTATCATTCTACAAGCTGAGCTCCCACAACCAGTCAACCATCTCATGCACTTTTCAGTTCTAATTTCAGCCTCCTGTTGAACTGATCATTAAGAAGTCAACATGACTAAAGGGACAACAATTTCTTTGTGCTTGAGTTAGCTAGCTGATGTTCATCCTTCATGTTCTTCCTTTCCATGTATAACTTTTTGTTGAGAATTAGTTGCTGGCCAAAATGTATATGGCTCTGGTTGCATCTGAGAGGGACCAGTTGACTAGCTTTTGCTCAGGGACTATTAACAGAAATGACATGTGTCATTTCTGGGCTAAGACACTGTAAGAAGTACACATGCCTCTCCTCCTTTTCCTTAGCTTTTTGCCAACTGGAAACCAGAGAGGCAGTTTTGTGGGATGGCAGAACTACAAGATGGAAGGGATCTGGACACTTGAATGACCACCTAGGGATAAAGAAAGATGCTCACAATTCAAGAACATGCACAGTTCCCTCACATGAATGAGAAATAAACTTGTATACCGTTAAGCCATTGAATTTTGGAGATTCATTTACGGCAGCAGCAAGAATGGCCGCCATGAATGCCTCCCATTTTCTGTTGCACTTTATGCTCCAGGTAGTAACCTAGGTGCAATTTGTCAGAGCAACTATTCAGTCGCATGCTTTCACACGTGCACACATGTGAATTCTTCTACTTAAATTCTTAAGCTTCTTTTCTGAGTCTCTCTCTAGGCTATATTTTCTTTACTGGTTCTTATTAGCCCTTAAAAAATCACTTCATAAATTTTAGTGGAGCATTACTCTTTGGGGGGCTCCATGACTGCCATGTACTTCCAGAGTTTGCACATAACTCCACTTCTGTAAACCATGGTATTCTAGTATTGTTTATAGCTATGTCAACCTTGACATACACATTTGCCATGTTTCTACCTTCAAAAGCTCCTAGCAGAGCAGTGATACATAAGATGATTCATGGCTAAATACCAGAGTCCTATCTTCTTTAGATTTTGTTTATTTAAAGTTAGTATGATCCACAGAGGATCAGAAACTGAGAATCTGTTAAGCATTGGAAGATAAATACAGCAATAAAGGGAAAGTATTCTGGTATGTTGTTTACTTAAGAATAATAGAAATGCAAGCTTGCAAATAAGGAAAACACACACACTTCTATAGATTTAGAATTTTGTACACATTCAAAGGAAACCCAGATCTTGATGTAAACATGAGGCTTGATTCCTTAGGTTAAGACCAATGGTTCGACACAAGAGCTTCATGGCATATAGTACATATATTTTAAAATAAATGAAGTTTGTTTTGAAAGGTGTGGTCCGTTTATTCCTGGAAATTTGTGAAGATGAAGTGATATAACGTATATAAGACACCTAGAATAGGGCCTAAAACATAACAAACATTGGGTAAAATGCACTTATGAATAATTTCAGTGACCAAACAACTCCAGTATTTTAAAAACTGTGTCTGCATATTTTAATATCATTAATGGTAAAGCACGTTTTTCTTGAGATAGGGTTGGACGTGACACATGGCAGTGAAATATGAGACACTGCGGGCCATTTCTCAAGGCCTTAGGAAGGGGTCTTTCCTGGGTCTTTCATTTGGTGTGAATCTGAGACAGGCTGTTGTTGAATTCACAAAATCTTGTTGAATTTCGCTTTTCAAATTATTATTTTATTCTACTGACTAGTTTTTACACTGGTCCCCCATAAAATAAATGTACATTATAAAAAATACAAAATCTCATTTGATGAGCCCATTACCTTATGTTCATGACTGCCAGCTTTATTCTATTGAATTCAGATTTGCCTGTGGCAGTGCTTTGTATCTAATTTGTGACTTTTACAAGGTGAACCTTGCATCATTTTCTTTTGCCTCTGTTTTCATTTATTCAAATGAAAACCGTTTCTCTTAAAGCAAAGGTTTGCCTGATAAGCCATTATTACCACAGATGGGCTCTGAAATGCTCATAAAAAGAAGCATCACAATAAATATTTATTGTTGTTCCACCCAAACGCAGGAACCCCAGATATCTTTAATATGACTGGCTACTTGCGTTCTCTTTTAATAGAGCTTATTTACTTGATTTCATTTTCTCAAATAATTGCTCTTCCTCTGAGGGTTATTTGAGGAGAAGGGGAGGTTGAAGGCGTGAAATGAGTATTGAAATATGTGAGAATGAGGCAGTGGTATATTTAAATTGATTAGAAGAGGACTGAAATGAAATGAAGGTCAAGTGTTTTCTGCATAAATGGATGAATTTGTAAGGAATTTATCCAACTCCTGAAGATATCTGCGTTAAACACAGCATTTCATAAACACAGCTTAGGGAAAACTAGGCAGTTCTTGTAGTTTACTAAATTTCACAGAGAATAATCCTCAAAGGGAAAAACAACACAAAGAATCTAGTGATGGTATCTTTAACTTATAAAACATTTAGTGTTGGTCCCAGGTTATCTTAAAATCATATTTACAAAAAAATTCCTGTACCATGTGATGGGTAATACTTGCTAAACTTCAAAAAAATCCTTAAAAGCTACTTAATGTGATAAATTTGATTAAATAATTTACAATGAATTCGGAAGCTTTTCTCCAGTTGGCAGAACCCAGTGAGGGGCCCCTCATTATGTTTGTAGTCCTTGAGAATCCAGAGCTCATAACCTGGTAGAAAAAGCCATAAGTCATCATACCAGGGACAAAAGCGGGTGACGGTGTGGACTTCGGGGAAGCCTTGCTTGGATGACACGGAAATCACAGAGTGTGAAAAATGTGGGCATACATAGAGACTAACGGGCAAAAAGGGAAACAGGACAGAGGGGTAGGAGGAAGGAAAGAAAAACAAAAAATATGAGAAAAGGAAAAACATGGAAACAAAGTCGATGTAAATAAGCAAGGGTGCAGAGGGTGAAGGGAGGGCAGGGGAATGGGGAAAAGATAGAACCAAGGTACATCGTGTAAAGGTGCAAGATCCTAATGATGAGGGTAACTGAATTGTACACCTAAAATGTATCCATAATGGAGACAGTGGGAAGTGGGTTCCATCAGAGGGAAAAAGAAAACATTAAGTTGCCTAGGAATGGCACAACATGGTATGTAAGCAAGATAGAAACTATTTTTATATTGCTAGAACATTTTTAATTCCCTTTTTTATAATGTTTAAAGACCTCAATTTTAGGAATTGCATCTTTTTTACTACTGATGTAGCTGAATGTTCATTTGGTTAAACCATGATTTGTTTTTAAGTACATGTAGTTTGAGAATGGGAACATGGTATACTCTTTCTAATGTCCCTTGTTACAAAAGGAAACTTACTTAATTCATGTACGTGTTTGTGTTTACTACATCAGTACCAGTAGTCATGAGGCTTCTAATCAAGTGTGAAAGCCACAAAAAGGAAAAGGAGAACATCACAACATGTGAAGTTTCCCTTTTACAAAATGTTCCTAAAAATAAAGAATATTGGGTTTTGTTTTTGTTTTTGTTTTTTTAATTTGAAAGCATTTTACCCGGCTCTTGGTAACTAAGGGAGAACTTCGGGTGAATCAGGAATCTTTACTTAAGAGAATGATGACTTTAAAGAAAGATATTTGAAGAGACTGTAAATAAAAGTAAATTTAATCTATTTAAGTTTAGATTTAAGAAATCCCTGGTGTGTCATTTGAGCCAAATGAAAATTACCTCCTATAGATTTCTCTAGATATTTTCCTGGAATTAACATCTCGTGGGAACCAAAAGAGATATGACTAATATTGGGTAAGCATACCTTTAATCTACAGAGAATTTAGTTTGTATTTCCATGGGGTATTCTTCGCTGATTGTAAAATATTTACTTGTTAACAGAAAAGGTTCATTTCTTCTTTACTCATTTTAACCCACTCAATTTCAGGACATATGCATTTTGCATTTGTTCCAATTCCTTCAAAGTGATTATATGTGGCTTCTCTAATTAGAGATCCCTAAATTGAAGGAGTAAATAATTTATATTTTTTCAGAGAGTTAAATCTGTACAAGGCTTTAGTTTCATAGATGGAATATAATGCTAGAAGCATCATTAGTCTTGTGGAAAGAGAATTCACAAACTTCAGTTCTCTCAATATGGCAATATTGAGTGGGATAAAAATTTGATAAAAACATTTTATGAAGAATCACAGTAGGCGATAATACCTGATAAACTTCAGTAGCAGAGCCACGTGCATAGACATTAACTCTAATTAAACTGCGAACTGCTTCGAGGGCAAGAATTTCTGTGCCAGATACCAGCAAGGTAGAGCTTCTTCCTCTGGGATTCATATTTCCAGGTTTGTAATTTTTCAACTCATGCTAATTACTATCCAGTAGTATTTATGATTTGAAAAATAACTTTTAGAGAATTATCATTAATTACATGACTAATGACACAGAACATATCCAGTTAAAAAAAAATGGCCAAGATCTCACAACACCATCCCAAGGTCCTGCAGCCTTGTGGTAAATGTGTCAAGCAATGATTCACCAAGTTAACACTTAAAGAGACCTACGGCCATTTATCGAGGTCAAGCTGGTTACAATGAGCCCCTTCCAGCTTGGTTTCTTTTTGACCAAGAGTAACATGTATTTTGAACGTTAGCTGCCCTTCCTTCATGCAATACTTCTCCCAACACAGCTATAGTTTTAAAGTATGTGTTCTAACTTCATAGAATCCCACGTAACAAAGTCTTACACCAACAGAACCATTTTAAAGCAAAGGAACTGTGTGGCAAGTAATTGTCCACATGGTTTAATGAGCCTATTACATATCACATTGTTCATGTGTTCAGTGATGCCATCACATGCCACACGATTCAGAAGCTGCCAGTCTCGTTCAGCTATTGAAGATGGAGCCGATATGCCAGCTTGGATATGATATCCTATGAGGATGAGGTGCTGTCTTTCAAGATGGGATATGCATTGTAAGCCAAAGCTATTATACCATAATATATCCCCAAATTAAAGAAAAATAGAAATCAAAGTGGACCTGTTCAGTATCATCCCCAGTTACCCATTCAGGAGATGTGTGCTTTCTGTTGTTACAACTGTGGACACTAGGAGAACAGAGGTCCTTGTTTCCAGAAGGGCGAGGCTTCCACTAGGAAACATCTCATTAAATCTAAAGCTAGCCCAATAGAAATGCTAAGGAAAGGGGTGGAAATGTAGACTGAGCAACAGAAAGGAAGATGCGAAGGATTAGTGCAAACCCTGGGATTCACTACGTTAGGACTGCTGTCCCTCTAACACTCCAAAGTTTTCAGAAATTGTAACCAAATAGAATACCAGAAAGGTTGTGCCTGAGTAAAGTAAGATTAATGGGAAAAGAAAATGCTTCTGAGTGATGCAAGGGGGTGGTGGGTGTTAGTGACACTGTTGATGAATAGCCTGGAGTTCCCTCTCTGGCTGGACCACCCTCTCCTAGTTGTTATATTGTGAGTGTTAGCTACCGATGGTTCATCGCTGCCTCCTTTTGAAAGTGTGGGAATGGAATTTCACCCACATCCAGGAACAGGGGGAACTCAGTCAGTGACTGAACGGGTATATACTTATGCTAGTCTCTTGTAGTTCGAATTGTGCCCCAGGTCTTCCTTGTGGAAGCTAGTCTTTAAGGCCACATCCTTACTTATTTCTATCTCCTCATGCATCCCTCTTCTATAATTCCTCTTTTTTGAATGCTCTCCCAGTGAATTACCTTGACCAGAATTCTTGTTCAGTCTACGCTTCTAGGAAGCCCAACATAACTATTAATTAATGCATGAGCAACAAAAAGCTTTCATTTTAAAGAACATTCACAAATAAATGAAATATTAAATACATTTGAATTATTCTTTTGATGATGAATGAATATAGAAAAGAACAATACATAAATGATAGGCTTGCAGAGAGCAGTATAAATACTGATATGAACTGAGGACTGTGAGTAATTCCATTCTGTACCCTAAAATCCAAAGATAAATAAACAGAGAAGTAGTTACATGATCCTCCTTGGAAAATTCTTGTCTTAATCTCTGGAGATGCATTCAGGTAAGTGCTCAGATGGCTCTTTCCTTAGCATTTATTATTTGAATATCATTTACCTCCTGAAAAATCAGCTTGAAAAGATGGAGAAAAGGTAAAATCCTCCTTAGCTTTTGTGAGTCTGGGCCAACCCCATGTCCAATATTCTAAATAAGAAGGTGTATAACGTAGTGAAGTTATTATTTCCACCAAGATTGACTTTTCTTTCCAGTAGATTTTGCTGTTTCCACTCATCATCACCAACCCACCCATTTCCTCCTCTTTAGTACAACTTGAAAGCTTTATAATCAGTATCAAAGATGACAAAAGCATTTCAGCCTGAGTTTTTTCTGTTGGTAAGCCCTGCAAGAATACAGTAACATGACAAACATAAGAACAGAGAAATACAATTTTCACACAGGAAGTGAGTAATGGATTTCCTTCAGAATTAACTTATGTGTTTTTAAGATCTCTGTAATACAAGATACAACAGTATGTAATTACCTTATTTAATTGAATTTGTTACTACTTTTCTCTAATTCATTTAGTCCAACCAGTAAATATTGATTAATGATCACTACTCCTAAGTCCTGCAAAAAGATCAACAAATGTTGGTAGAGAATATTTGAATACACTGGGCCTTTCTTCACATTTTCAAAGGGAAATGTTCATAATCCAAATTTCCAAAAATATTCCCATTTCCGTACTTTAAAATTTTCTCCATGCTTTTCCTGAGAAAGTGTTAATATTATTTTCTAATACAATCTAGCTTCTCAAATTTATTTTTGGAAGCCTTGTATTAACCGCAATCTCTTCCCATGTCCTGGCAACAAAGTTTTATTTGTACTGCCCAACTGACCTTTTAAACTCTCCAGCAGAGGCCTTGAAAGATTCTGGAATGTCCATAACAACGCTGCTCTTCTTGATAGCAGAAGTGGATAGCAACTACTGGAATGACAGAGGACTTTATCAGAAGGGGCATTTAGTTCAAGAAGCTCTCTGGATTTTTGGAAATAAACGGACTACTGGGAAGACAGTCCATGCATTGATACTGGATGCAAACACCCAGAGTTTTTCCATGACCTACAGTTCCATATATATATATATATATATCACTGTATGCATATGTATATATCATATGTATATGCATATATATCATATATCATGATATATATATATATATCACTGTTTTACAAGCTTATTTCATTGTAAATCACAAGCATGAAGTTCAGTGATGGTTTTCAAATCCACGAGACTAAACTCACACGCTTATTGCCCACCTTCTTATTTAGCTACGCTCCCAAGATGACTTTTATTTTCCCAATAGTCCCGCGCATCCCTGGATATTTCAGCCCTGAGTGGTACTACCCCCATCCTTTTTCTGAGGCGATGACCTTGGCCCCATTCTCTCACTCACTGGTGAAAGAGTAACTGGATGCCCATGTCCTTTGTTTCCTGTGATATCAGAGCCCCAAGTGTATTGGGATAAGATATTGGTATTTCAGGAAAGTTTTATTTCCCGTCATTCTACAGTCAGTCGGCTGGGCTGTCTGCACAGCCCCTTCTCAAGTCATCCTCATTTCCGATAGTCATCCTCAGGAAGTAACAGCTAGACAAACACTTTTCATTATCCTCCTGGAAGCCAGAGGTATTCACCACCTTCTCTAAATTTCAGTACCACCTCCAAGCTCCTGCCTCTGCTTCACATCATCTCTGATTTTCACAGGCTCAGTTTCTTCACCACAATGACCAAGTGCCCAGGAAGGGAATTGCCGCCTTCTCAGTGCCTATGTGTGCTTTTCTACTCATAGGATTTATCTCCAGTCAAAGGTTAATAAAAAGGTTAGTTCACTTTTCTAAACAATAACAAGTGGTTGAAACTCATTCTTACAAATCATTAGCTATGGTATTAGCTATGTTGCTTTCCATATAACTTGACTTATCTTCCAAAGCACCCTCCATTACAAAGTCTGTAAAAAAGTTTATGTTTTATTAGTGCTCATGCTGACATACTTATTCACATGAAAGACTTTTACAACTGTTTATTTATGAAATTTTAAGATCTGATCAGACACCTATGATTAACTCCCTGACCTTAAAAACAGGACAGGCAAAATAACAGGATGGCTTAGGAAATATTTGAGTTAACTGGCAAATAATTATTTCCATGTTTATATGTTGTGCTTTAGTAAATCTCTTCCTTTTTATCACATACTCACAAATTCACAGAGCAGTACATACGAACATATTCACACATAGACCCACATGAGGAGCAAAAGAAAAAAAAATAATTGAAATGCAGACTATATTTTTAAAAAATATTGTAACTGTTATTGCAATATCTTATCAGAAAAAAAGAGGATGAGTCCACTTCATCCAAAAGTAACATGCTGGTGGTTTATCTCTACTTAGTAAAATTTATCAAAAACAAAGGAACATGTTAAAAATCCCCCAAATGTTATTAAACATGACAAATTAGACTGACACATAAGAATCCTAAAATATTAAAAGCAAAATCAAATATCTCTTTTACAAAAATAAAATAGACAAGTCACTCACATGAAGATAGTCAAAACAATTTAATGAACAAACTTATACTTGTGTAATATATATTATGTGCCTGGTACTTTTTTTTTTTATACCCAGGATCTAACTCCAGTCCTTGTGCTTGTGAGGAAGGTGGCATGAGATACATTTCTATGTGCTGAAGACATATTCATGGACAGACAAGTGAAATCCTTACTCCTATGGAGTTTATTTTCCAATGGGAGGAAAATGCTGTTTCTTTTCTTTTCCTAGCTAATTCCAACACTGTATGAAAAAAAAAAATCATTCTATGATTCAGTTAGAAACATTTATTCCAAACATTTTATAATATTTTAAAAGAAGGGAAAGTATATGTTTCAGTAACAAGAATAAATTGAAATTTCCTGGTAATTCCAGAAAAAAAAGAGAATTCATATATTGATTTTTATCTCATAGCAGAGAAAAAGGAGACAATCTAGAAAGATAGTTCTCAAAGAAGATTTTTGAACCATCAAACCAAACAAGCTATGCTCCATTTCCTGTGTAATCCCATCCATCTATATATATATACCTTCAAACAAAATTACCCATTGACACGCACTATGAAAACAGAGAGCTCAAATAAACAACCTAATGATGAATCTTAAACTCCTAGAAAAAGAAGAGCAAGAAAAATCCAAAGCTCATACAAGAGAGGAAATTATAAAGATTAGAGCAGAAATCAATGCAATGGAAACTAAGAAAATAATACAAAAAATAAATGAATTGAAGAGTTTCTTTTCTGAAAGAATAAATAAAATCCATAAATCCTTAGGTAGCCTTGTCAAAAAAAGGAAAGAAAAGGCTCAGATCCATGCAATTAGGAGTGAAAAAGGTGAAATCACAACTGATCCAACAGAAATCCAGGGGATAGTCAGTGCCTACTTTGAGAACGTGTACTCTAATAAAATAGAAACCAAAGAAGAAATGGAGAGATTTCTACATACTTATGCACTACCAAAGTTGAATGTAGAAGATAAAAATATTCTAAACACCCCAATTACAATCAGTGAAATTGAAAATGTAATTAAAAGTTTACCAACAAAGAAAAGCCCAGGCCTTGATGGATTCACCAATGAATTTTACAAGACATTTAGAGAAGAACTTCTGCCACTACTCTTTAAACTTTCCAATGAAATTGAAAGGGAAGCAATACTTCAAAATTCATTCCTGGAAGCAAGTATTACTTTGGTTCCAAAACAGGGAAAGACCCAACTAATAAAGAGAATAACAGGCCAATCTCCTTAATGAATATAGATGCAAAAATTCTTAATAAGATACTAGCAAGCAGAATACATAGGGTCATCAAGAAGATCATACATCCTGACCAAGTAGGATTTATTCCAGGGATGCAAGGATGGCTCAACATACATAAGTCACTAAATGTAATACACTATATTAACAGAGTCAAGGACAAAAACTATATGATCATCTCAATAGATGAAGAAAAAGCATTTGACAAAATTCAACACCCATTCATGATAAAAACCCTGCAAAAAATTGAAATAGATGGTCTATATCTCAATTTAATAAAAGCTCTCTATGAAAAACCAACAGCCAACATCATATTAAATGGCTAAAAACTAAAAACCTTCACGTTAATATCAGGAACAAGACAAGGATGCCCACTATCACCACTCCTCTTCAATGTAGTTCCAGAAACATTAGTCACAGCAATTAGACAAGAGAAAGAAATTAAAGCAATAAAGATAGGAAAGGAAGAAGTTAAACTGTCATTATTTGCTGATGATATGATACTCTACATTGAAGACCCAAAAATTCCACCAAAAGACTTCTAGACTTAATTGACACTTTTAGCAGAGTAGCTGGATACAAGGTCAACATTCAAACATCAATAGCCTTCTTGTACACAAATAACAGACTCACTGAGAGAGAAATTAGAGAAACAATTCCCTTCACAATAGCATCCAAAAAAATGAAGTATCTAGGAATCAATCTAACAAAAGAAGCAAAAGACATCTAACCAAAAACTACAGCAATATGAAAACAGAGATCAAAGAGGATATAAGAAAATGCAAAGATATCCCCTGCTCCTAAATAGGAAGAATCAATATAGTGAAAATGGCCATTATACCAAAACTACTATATAGATTCAATGCAATGCCAATTGAAATTCCAACACTATATTTCACAGAACTAGAAAAAATAATCCAAAAATTCATTTGGAAACAGAAGAGACCTAAAATAGCAAAAGCCATCCTAGGCAACAGACACATGGCAGTGAGTATAACAATTCTCAATTTGAAATTATACTACAAAGCTACTGTGATAAAAATAACATGGGACTGGCAAAGAAACAGACCTAAGCATCAGTGGAATAGATTGGAAGATACAGAAACAACTCCAGATGTGCTCAGCTGCAACATCTTTGACAAAGGAGCCAACCATCTTTACTGGAGGAAAGATAGCCTCTTTAATAAATGGTGTTGGAAAAACTGGATTTCCACCTGCCAAAGATTAAAACTAGACCCTTATGCACTAAACTAAAATCCAAGTGGATTAAAGATTTAAATATTAAATAGAGTCACTAAATTTGCTGGAAGACAAGTTAGGCAGAACTCTTGAAGACAGTGGCACAGGAAAAGACTTTATGAACAAATCCTCTGTACCACGGAACTAGCAGAAATAATCAACAAGTGGGATCTCATCTTATTAAAAAGCTTCTGCACTGCAAAAGAAACTATCAACAGAACTAAAAGACAAAATGCAATGTGGGGAAAAAAATTTTACCAGCTGCTCCTCAGACAAAGGACTATTATCTAGAATATATAAAGAACTCAAAACAATCAGTCCCCCCAAATATAAAGACCCGATTCAAAAATGGGCATCTGAATGAACAGACATTCCTCAGACAAAGAAGTAAAAGCAGCAAGTAAATATATGAAAAATGTTCCATATCACTGGTCATTCAAGAGATGCAGATGAAAACAGCACTGAGATTCCACCTCACCCCACAAAGAATGGCTGCTATCAAGATATCGAATAATAACAAATGTTGGTGGGGTTGTGGGGAGAAAGGAACCCTTCTCCATTGTTGGTGGGAGTGCAGACTGGTACAACCACTGTGGAAATCCATATGGAGACACCTCAAAGAAGTAGGATTAGAGGTTCCATTTGACTGAGCTGTTCCTCTGCTGGGTATCTTCCCAAAAGAATTAAAAGAATTATATCACAGCAATATATGCACACCCATGTTTATAGCGGCATAGTTTGTAAGAGCTAAAACTTGGAAACAGCCCATTTGCCCAACAGTTGGGATACTGGATAAAGATGTGTTTTTTCTATAAAATGGAATACTATTCAGTCATAAAGAATGTGAAATTACAGTCATTCATAGGAAAATGGATGCATATTGAGGATATACTCAAGTGAAATAAATGTCACACATGTGCAAATACCAAATAGTTTCTCTGGTGTAAAAAACTATAATTGTACATAAGATCCTATTGACAATGCGAAATAGTAAGAAAAGGGCTAAAGGTGTAGGGAAAGTGAGAAGGATAGGGGAAAGGAAATAAGGGAAAATTAAAAAATAGGAGAAAAAGAAAAAATAGAGATAAAGTATTTGTAAACAGGGAAGGGAGGAGGGGGTGAAAGGAAAACAGGGGTAAGGGGAAAAAATGAGAACCGAGACCTGTCATGTAAAGGTGCAATATCCCAAAGATGAATGTAACTGTACTGTATACCTAAAATGTACCAATAAACTCAATGAGAAAAAAAATTGCTCATTGCATTTATACTACATCCGAGGATATAGTTGCCAAAATGCCTAATTTTTCTGACAAAAATACTTGAAAAATTATATGATATGAAACATTCCGCAAAAATTACATAAAGATCCTTCCCCATCTTGATCAAAGAATATCAACAAGGGTTCCTGAGCTGGGTCTTATACTGATTTGTAAACAGGGAAGGATGGAAGGGTGAAGGGAGGGCAAGGAAATGGAGAAAAATGAGAACCAAGACCTGTCATGTACAGGTACAAGATCCTTAATGATGAATGTAACTGTGCTGTATCCCTAAAATGTGCCAATAAACTTAATGAAAAAAATCAAGATCATGTGACGGATTGCTAATTTTAGACTACGTTTGCATGGGCATAAAGATAATTGCAGGAAGAGAAATTTACAGAAGGCTCAACTTTGAAATTTTTTCCGTGCCCTGCTAAAATATATAAATGTACCCCAAAGTCTTGTAGGAAATGTTGAAGTAGAGAAATCCATTGAAAGATTTATACTTCCCAAAATTCTACAGGGGGGAAATGAAAAAAATGGATTATCAGTCACTCTAGGGATAGGTTATGATTCAGATCCAAAATGGCCCCCAAGGGCGGTGTCCCAGCTGGCAATAATAGGAGGACCCACAGGCATCACAGCAAATTTTGGGAAAAGGTACATTATGGAGGTGTGTAATGCCCACGTTTATCTTTTAGGAGTATTTCTATTGATGAATTATTAATTTTAATGTTACGAGTCTTATTGTGTTAAGCAATGTGTACTTAAGAAGAAAATAAAGCATCGGTAAAATAAAATACTAAGTTTTCAATGTGTAATGAGTGTGTAGAAAAAGCATCACCATTTTCAACATCAGCTGTTTATCTTACAAGATCTAAAATATAATATCAGAAATAAAGGCTTGTGTAAACTACAATGAAAATATAAAGAAAACTCTACCCCAGTAATAATCTTTGACTCAGTTATCGCACCTATGTCAGTCTTCACACGTGACAGGGGCACGTTACATACACGAGCCTCGATCACACTGACAGCACGTGTGCTTGGCTTTCCTCTCCTGTGTGCCCGGCCGTACGCGTCACCTCTCTTGTCTTCCTCTTTTGTCAGGAGCTCCCTGTTGTATTATACAATATCCACTTAGCAGGAAAACGAACTGTCAATAAAATAGAATATCAAACATATGCTGAGTGTTTAGAATAAATACTAACATTTTCTGTATCAACTGTTTACTAAATCTAAAAAATAACAGCAGAAATGAGTTCCTATGTGAACTATAATGAATATTCAAATCATATTCTACCACAAAAAATATTTTTACTTCAATTATCACATGCAAGGCAATCTTTACACATGAGCACAGCATATTTCACACACAAGTGTCACTCACTTACACTGATTGCACTTGTGTTTTGTTTTCCTGTCTTCTTTGGCAGGACATACTTGAGATCCTGCTTAGACCTCTTGTTGTCTTAGGAGATTCTTGTGAGGTTTCACCTGTCTGTTCACCAAATTGCTCCAAATTTTTTTTTTTTTTTTTTTTAACTGGAGATTGAACTCGGGACCTTGAGCTTGCAAAACAGGCAGTGGCACCACTGAGCTAAATCCCTGGCCCTGCTCCAGAATTCTTTCACATTCTTTGGGCAAATACATACTGTTCTTCCTGTGTTGTAGTTGATCATTTATCAATTACAGTCCCAAACCCCTACATATGCTTAATTGTTCTTTCTGAACACTGAAGTCAGGCCAAAATATGTCAGTTTTTCCTCTGCGTTTCTGGGACACAGCACATAGCTAGAAATAAAATCGGGAATTAACATTAAGACTAGTATAAAGTTATAATGATCAGTTAAGCCAAGAGATGAGAAGAGTTTTAAGTAAGGATAGTTCTAAGTCTGCTGTCTTGTTTTGTTTGGTACCAGGGATCAAACTCAAGACCTTGTGCTTGCGAGGTAGGTGTGATGTCACTGAGCAAATCCCTGGCCCTAAACTAAGCCTGGTGTTATAATCAGCTGAGTAAAATCACTCCATATGAATTTGTTTGATGAGCACTTAGTATACTTTCCACATTTTAATAGACAGACTACTTTGAAACAATTGAAAAATTTTCCTTTCTTAATGATGACTCTTATTAGAGCATATTATTAAAAATGCAATATAATATGAGAAAATGAAAAAATGGAAATAAAGTTTTTGTAAATAGGTAAGGGAGGGGGTGGTGAAGGAAGGAAACAATGAGAACCGAGACCTGTCATGCAAAGGCCCAAGATTGCAATGATGAATGTAACTGTACACGCAATGTAGGTACACAGTACCTACAATGTACCAATAAACTCAATGAGGAAAAAAATGCAATATCAAATATAGTTTCTATAAAATACAATATTCTAATGTTAATAGTGTTGAATGATATAGGGCACTATTCAAGGAAATTAACTAATTTAAACTTCAGAAAATCTTTGAGGTAAGTGCTATTAATTTATGCATTTTATAGATGAGGAAATTTTTTAAAGTAATAATTTGTCAACAAAAAAGTCTCTATCATCACACATGCAATGAAACACAAGTGTTCTCTTAGCTACTGTACTATCATGTAATGATAGCCCTTTGCACTGTATAATAGTTTGCAGTTCACAAAACATTGTCACATGACCTTCACACCAAGAAACTAAGAAACATATATCTATTTTCAAAGTGAAAGGGTGAAACTCAGTGAAGTTAAATAACCCTTCTAAAATCAAGCCACTTAATTGTAATCAATCCAAGACAAGAATTCTAGTTTTCTCTCAATCTGTATTTTCTTCAACATGCTATAAAAAATGGTAAAAAATGTCAACCTGTGATTTGAATTTTAATAGTAGAAAATCAAGTGTGCCTGTCGAAACACACTGTCTTCTTTAAATTATTCAGGATTTATTAGTGGCATTTAGCTCATTTTTGTGTATGTGAAAGATATTCGTACCATAGTAATGCATATGTATATCAATTTGGAAATTATAACCTATATGTATTATAAGAATAGTGTTTTTTCTGATTTATCATAATTATTTATCAATTTAATTCATCATTCCAATGTGAGATCAGTCATAGAGCACAGGAGAGGGAGTAAGGCCAATTGAATTTTGGTCTTATTTTATCAAAAACAAGGTCACCCAACTGCACGAGGCTTCCGTTCATCTTCTAGACAATAAGAATAACATCCAAATCAGCTCCATAGCTTAGGACACTACTCAGGTGCCCTCCCACATCTGGGGCAAGTAAAAATATACAAATTCTATGCACCACAGAAGTTTTAAAGAACAAAAGGATGAATTACAAACTCACATAGATGCAAGGATGAGATTATTCTTGGGGGGGGGCGCAATATGTTGTTACTGATTTCTTGAGCTCTTCTATGTTCCAGATTTTGTAGAATGTTTTGATATTCACATTTTCAGAAAGCTCAAAGAATCTTTTAGAAGAACTTTAATACATTTATCTGACATGCTAATTGGACACAGCTAAACCTGCTCTTTCTATTGCCAATCTTTCTTATAGTCCATTTTGCCTTTGGCATTCTAGGACTGTTTTTCTCCATGATGCTAACTTGTTTCCACTTTGTATTTTTCCAAGTAGTGAACACAATCAATGAAAACATAGCCAAGGACCAGAAGGCAGAGAGGAAGCAAAGAGGCCAGATTCAGTGATTATGTATCTTTTAGAAAATTATATCCACAATATATGTATATATGTATGCATGCATATGGAGGTACACACACACATGTGTCATTCCAAAGCCTCAGAAATTTCAGTAGTTTAAAATTTTTAAGCAAATTTAAGTGTAGAAAAAACTACTTATGAAAACTGTAAAAGATATTGCAACATCAAAGCAATACAGAGCAGTTATTTGTACTGCAATACATGTTAAAACCTCATTACAGTCTTTGTCTTTTCCCTAGGTACAAATGTTACTGTGAGTGTTGATATAAATTGTATTTAAATCTGTTCTCTTTAAATGTTGAATTCTTTGTATTAGGAGAGGACAGTTGTAAAACTATCAACTGTACATTAGTCAAGTGTTGATATAAATTGTATTTAAATCTGTTCTCTTTATTTAAATGTTGAATTCTTTGTATTAGGAGAGGACAGTTGTAAAACTATCAACTGTACATTAGTCTCATACTGGTTTCAGAGGCTATTAAGCAACACAAACAGCATCTTGGTAATGGGGAATTAGCCCCAACACAGCATATTTCATAAGAGCCCATCTTTGTCATCTGTTTCATACTGTATGCAAAATGCCCAAATCAAGCAATAGAATTATTAGACTATCAAATGAATCTTAGCCGATAATGAATATTTGGCCAGTGTTGTGGCTTTGATCTAGAATGTCCCCCTAAGTTTTCTTGGGCTCAGAAATGTGTCTTTTGGAAAGGGACTAGATCCTAGGAGTGCTACCTAGACTCCTGAGTAGATTCATGAATGAGTTCAGCAGCTGAGTGTGATGTTTAGGATGTGGGGTCTGGATGGAAGAGGCGAGTTGCTCAGGGTGTGACTTGAAAGGGTACATCTCCCTCCCTGGCTCCTCCCTGTCCTATCTCTGCTTCCTAGACCTTTCCTTCATGGTGGACTCTGTCAGCTGGCCTTTCTCCCCTACCCTTTTAGCCTTGGAGCCAGCTAACTATGGACTGAAATCTCTAAAAGCTACGATCACAAGCAACTCTATTCTTTAAATTGTAGTTATCAGTATTGTGTCTCAGTGAGGAGCCAAGTGACTAGGCCAGGTAGTAAGAAGTTTCAAAATAGACCTTTTCAATTAATGGATGATGTTTGGCCTTTTCAATGACAATGTACAATTTTCCCCTTAAATTCTTTTATTGGTGCAGTGTAGGTATACAATACATTTACATTTATCATTGGGAACTTGTACATTTACATGATGTGTCTTGGTTCTTCTTTTTTCCCCATTCCCTGCCCTCCCTTCAACCCTTCCATCCTTCCCTATTTACAAAGACTTTGTTTCTATTTTTTCCTTTTCTCATTTTTTTCCTTTCCCTTCTTTCCTTTCCCCTACCCTTCCCACTTCCCCTATACCTTTGGACCTTTATTTCCTATTTCACAATATGTTTTTTTTTAATCCCTGGACAGATTTTTTTCTTTTCTTTTTTTTTTCATTGTAATTCTTATTTATACTTTACAGTTTCTCACACCAGAGAAAGTATTTGGTATTCACATGTCTGTTCTATTTATTTCACTTAACTGTATCACCTCAATGTACATCCATTTAGCTATAAATGTCTCTAATTTCTCATTCTTTATGACCGAGTAGTACTCCATTTTATATACATATAAAAAACATCTTCTTTATCCAGTCTCCTGTTGATGGGCAACTGGGATGTACCCAAGCTTTAGCTATTATAAACTGTGCCGCTATAAACATGGGTGTGCATATATTGCTGTGATATGGTTCTTTTAATTCTTTTGGGAAGATACCCAGCAGAGGAACAGCTCAGTCAAATAGAATCTCTAATCCTACTTCTTTGAGATGTCTCCATACGGATTTCCACAGTGGTTGTACCAGTCTGCACTCCCACCAACAATGGAGAAAGATTCCTTTCTCCCCACAACCTCACCAACATTTGTTATTATTTGATTTCTTGATAGCAGCCATTCCTTGTGGGGTGAGGTGGAATCTCAGGGTTGTCTTCATCTGCATCTCTCAAATGACCAGTGATGTGGAACATTTTTTCATATATTTACTTGCTGCTTTTACTTCTTTGTCTGAGGAATGTCTGTTCATTTCACATGCCCATTTTTGGG
>NW_022900949.1:69461919-69462683 GCF_012274545.1 Fukomys damarensis | reverse complement strand
TTCACCCCCTCCTCCCCTCCCCATCTACAAACACTTTATTTTCATCTTTTCATTCTCTAACATTTTTTTTTCTTTTCCCTTTTTACTCTTCCCCTACCCATCCCACCTTTGCTACACCTTTAGCTCCTTTCTTACCATTTCTAAATGTCAGTAATCTTATTAGAATCTTATGCATTGTTGCAGATTATTTACACCAGGGAAACTATTTGGTATTTACACATGTGTGACTTATTTATTTCACTTAGGAGTATATCTTCAATATGTATCCATTTTCCTATGAATGAATCTATTTTCTCATTCTTTATGGCTGAGTAATATTCCATTTTATAGAAAAACCACAGCTTCTTTATCCAGTTTCCAATGGATGGGCAAATAGGCTGTTTCCAAGATTTAGATATTACAAACTGTGCTGCTATAAACATGGGTGCACATACTTCTCTGTGATATGATTCTTTTAGTTCTCTTGGGAATATACGCAGCAGAGACATGGCTGGGTCAAATGGAACCTCCAGTCCAAGCTCTTTGAGGCATCTCCATATTGATTTCCATAGTGGTTGCACCAGTCTGCACTCCCGCCAACATTTGTTATTATTTGATTTCTTGATAGCAGCCATTCTTTGTGGGGTGAGGTGGAATCTCACTGTTGTTTTCATCTGCATCTCTCGAATGACCAGAGATGTGGAACATTTTTTTAAATATTTTCTTTTTGCTTTTACTTCTTTGTCTGAGAAATGTCTGTTCATTTTGGATGCCCATTTTTGAAT
>NW_022900949.1:69449916-69458936 GCF_012274545.1 Fukomys damarensis | reverse complement strand
TTAACTGGGAAATTATTTCTGATTTGAATTTTTCTAGAGCCTGATTGATCTGTTTTGTTACCTCCTGTGCTATGGGTCCAGGGAGTCCTGTTGGTTCACTATCAGACTTTTCAACCTCATTTGTTCTACTATTTGCCATTGGTGAACTGGAAATCTGTTTTTGTGTCTTGCTTAAGTATTTTCTCATTTTTATTTTTATTGTTGGGTTGTCCTTCTTTAATTTCTGGGTATTACTTAAATCTTCCTAATATAGTTGCGTTTCAGCTTTTGAGTTTCTAATGACTCATAGACATCCTCATTTTCATAATATCAGAGAAAACAACTCTTTGAATCAATCACAACCCTTTATCCCAATTGATACATTCAACAGCCCAATAGGATCAGGCACAGATTGCAAACTGACCACTTGTGGTAGTCATTAATATATCACCTTTAACTCATGTGAGTTAAATTAATTTCAGGAAGCAGCCCATAGTATGTTTGTAGTGAATATGCTTTTCAATATAGCATCTTTACCATTTAGGTTGGGGGGGTTAGACTTAGAATGAGAGGATTAGATAAGTGAAAGAATTAGAGCAGGTTTGAAGTAGATTGCAAACTGACCACTTGTGGTAGTCATTAATATATCACCTTTAACTCATGTGAGTTAAATTAATTTCAGGAAGCAGCCCATAGTATGTTTGTAGTGAATATGCTTTTCAATATAGCATCTTTACCATTTAGGTTGGGGGGGTTAGACTTAGAATGAGAGGATTAGATAAGTGAAAGAATTAGAGCAGGTTTGAAGTTTGAAAAGAAAAAAGAGAGAGAAAAAAACGAATTTGAAGGGCCTCTTTCAGACTCTCTGTTCTCATATTATACCACATGTACAGCCATATGCAGAACCGAATCCCCTGGTCTCAGCTAGCCAATGGCAGTTCCCCATGACCGAGACTGAACACAGTCTACAAGGCCTAACTTGAGTTTCCCTACCCTCAGGGTTGAACTCCACTCAGTTCTATTACAGATTTCCCCTGCCCTTTCTTTAAAGATGTTCAAAGTTGGGAGCTCAGAAAACTACCCTTCATGAGAACCTATGCCTCTGCAGAGTTGGTCTAAGGACTGGCCCAATGAGGAGGTTTGAGAATGGGGGGGGAAGGTCGTGTGGGTGTTTCAAGGGCTCCTGCGCAGCTACCTTCCTTACTGGATCTGTTGTCGTGGAGTCCAGGAGGTTGCGCACCAGCCGGGTGATCTCAGGCAGGCAGGCAGCTGAAGAGACCCCCTCCAGGGTCTTTGGGTCCTTGCTGGGTCTGTTGTCGCGCAGTCCAGGAGGCAGATGCCCATTTTTGAATCGGGTCTTTATATTTGGAGGGACTGATTGTTTTGAGTTATTTATATATTCTAGATAATAGTCCTTTGTCTGAGGAGCAGCTGGTAAAAATTTTTTTCCCACATTGTATTTTGTCTTTTAGTTCTGTTGATGATTTCTTTTGCAGTGCAGTAGCTTTTTAATAAAATGAGATCCCAGTTGTTGATTATTTCTGCTAGTTCCATGCTACTGAGAATTTGTTCATAAAGTCTTTTCCTGTGCCAATGTCTTCCAGAGTTCTGCCTAAGTTTTCTTCCAGCAAGTTTAGTGTTTCTGTTTTAATATTTAAATCTTTAATCCACTTGGATTTTAGTTTAGTGCATGGTGAAACATAAGAGTCTAGTTTTAATCTTTGGCAGGTTGAAATTCCAGTTTTTCCAACACCATTTATTAAAGAGGCCATCTTTCCTCCACTGAGGATGGTTGGCTCCTTCATCAAAGATGAGGTAGCTGAGTACATCTGGAGTTGTTTCGGTATCTTCCAATCTATTCCACTGATCCTCAGGTCTGTTTCTTTGCTAGTACCATGCTGTTTTTATCACAGTGGCTTTGTAGTAGAGTTTAGAGTTGGGGATTGTGATATCCCCTATCATCTTTATTGTCTAGAATTGCTTTTGCTATTCTAGGTCTCTTCTGGTTCCAAAAGAATTTCTGTATTATTTTCTCTAGTTTTGTGAAATATACTGTTGGGGTTTCAATCAGAATTGCATTAAGTCAATATAGCAGTTTTATAAATATGGCCGTTTTCACTGTATTGGTTTTTCCTACCCAGGAACAAGGGATATCTTTCTATTTTCTTATATCCTTTGATATTTTATTCATAGTGCTACAGTTTTCAATGTAGAGGTCTTTTACTTTCTTTGTTAGATTGATTCTTAGATGTTTCACTTTGGGGATACTATTGTGAAAGGTAACAATATACAATCTTTAATGAGTGCCTACTATATTACAGGCATAATCTGAAGAAATGTGAGCACTGTCCTCTTTCTTAAATATAATATATCAAGATCAAAATCTTATGTATTATTTAAGGTACATACTAAGGATCATATATTCCTCTTTGTGAATGGTTCATGAATCCAAATAAAATATTTTGACTAATAAAATCTTCATTATTTATTTCTATACAATAGTAATATCTCCGAAGTTAACTGAATATGTTTCACTTTCGTTTTATTTTATTTCATTTTGTTCTTTTTCCCCATATGTAGGTGAGCTTTTGGGTATGTACTTAAATGTTTAGGGCTTATAGAGGAGAGACACAAATGATACTAGGAAGAGATTGTTTAGTACATTATGTTCAAACTAAATTACAAGTGTTCTTGTTAAGTGACTTTTTGTCACCTAATCTATAATTTGATAATAACAATATATCCAAAACAAAAATAGATGACCAAAATGAAGTATTACACTGATTCCTAAATCAGTGTCTATTTAGGGAACTAACATCTACATGTAAATTTTAGAATTTGTAACATCTACAGTCATCAATAATAACAATGCCTATAAAAGCTAAGGTAACATTACATTGTTCTGAGCTTTAAAGATCAAGAATCCTAGCAAAGTTATGTGTACATCTTCTTTTTATAAGTATAAATGTCAGTAAACAGAAACTATGAACAGTTGAAATGTTGAAATCTCTGCTTCTTTATGGTATTCGGACGTTATGTTTGACCTCATCAACACATTTGTGAGGTGGTATACTCCTCTCAGAAAACAGAACAAAGTGCAGATAAAATGTAAGGGAGAGTTTATTGCTGTTAAATGGGACCTCTTGAGCACACTTATAAAAGTGGGTTAACTAAGAAGCCTTTGAGCATCAGAAACTCAGAAAGTGTCCAATGGTTTGCCTAGTTTCCACTTTGCAAACAAAGCATGTGGGCTCCAATTTGTGAGCCTAGTTTAATTTATATGATGCATATTTTAACTTGTTTTCTTGTTCATCATCTAAAATCCACTTTCCCTGACCTGTCATTTATGTCTCTTTTTGCGTTTGTATGAATGTTTCTGTTTTTAAGAGTGTTTCTCTAAGTAAACGTAAAGTCAACATGACATCTATTTAGAAAATGCACATAGGCATCATACTGGAAGAAACCTTTGGAACTTTGCAACCTCTATTTAAAGGAAAATTTGAAAAAAAACAGGTATCAGGGAGGAGCCCAGAAAGAAACAGAAGGTACCTTAAATAGACCAACAAAGACTTTGAAAAGTTCTACAGAAGTGTGGAGAGTGGAAAGGAAACATAGTGACAGTAAGTGCTTAGAAACTAACAGTGGCAGAAAAACCATTATCACTTCTGGGATTAAAGAGACAAGAGGAACAAATGGCGATCCTAGAGCTAAGCAAGAACTAGACCATGAAGAATGGGCCTCCCAAAAAGTACTAGAATCATGAAGGTATAGAAGTACAACCAGAGACTTAGTATCAAAGCAGGGAGGGAGCCATCAAAGAAGACCTTGATTTCTCCACTCAGGTCTCTTGTCTGTTCATACCATTAGTCAAACACATAAGACAACAGATATAGAAAGCAATTCAACCTCTCATTAGGCAAAATCAACCAAAATCTAACAGAAAAAAGATGAGGTGATACCCTCAGTGGAGCTCAACCTCCTGAGGAATGGAGCAGAACAGAGGCGGGCAGACAATGAAGGTGGTAGTCAAGGTATAAAAAGAGAATGGGGATTAATCAGCATACCAGTGTACCTAATCGCCCTTTAAATTTAAGATGGAATTGGGACTCTAAAAAGAGTGCTTTTGGGGGTTCACTGAGCTAAAACAGCATGAAAAGTAAAAGTACAGCTTTCAAGTTCATTCCCTAAAAGAGTTATTGCTGTGAAACCATTACAAGTTGGCTAAATTAAAACTTGTGTTCCTACTACTTGGACTTTTTCTCTACAAAAAGGCATGGACTTGTCATGTGTAGAAAAGAATAGAAGTATGAAAATCAAGTATAGAAGTTACATCTCTAGAATAATTTATACTCGAAAGTTGTTATTTCAGTATTCACTCTGACCTAACTATTCCATTCCAGATACATGTCCTTGAGAAATGCATATGCATAAGTGGAGACACATACATGGGTATTCATTGGTATATTTGCAATAGCCAGAAAGCCATCCACAATTGTATACAAGTGGTAAGTATATCTACACCATAAAATACCTTATCATAGTGCAATGAGCAGGTTAGAGCTATATACAGCAACACAGAAAATTCCTACCAACATTATACTCATAAAAAGAAGAAGGAAGTAAATATATTAACAGGATAATTCCATATATGTGAGCTTTAAAAACTGTTGTTGGGAAATTTTTATATGTAGAAGAAGTATTTTTTAAAAAACAATAAAATGATTAAAAGTCAGCATACTGGTGCCTCTAAGGGGAATGTTATTGAAAACAGATATTCAGGAGGATCAGATTCTGGCAATTTGGATGCTGTTTACATGAATTCATGTTTTATAATTGCTTAATACTATGTATCTTAACCTTGCGTACTCTTCTACATGTGTATAATATTTCACAATGAATTTCTTCAAAATTATTACCTAGCTTCTGTTGTCTGGAAATTTTGAATTTCATAAATGGGGAGACTTCTTGGTAATTAAATAGATAATCTCTTCCAAGAAAATGTGTGCTCTGAAATAATTTCCTTTGGTTTCTAATCTTTAATTATAACACCCATTAGAATCAACAAATTAAAAGGGAAATCCAGAACATTTTGTTTCTGCAATCTCTGAAAAGTTCATTTTAGGTATCCTCATTGAGGAAGATAATTTGTCTCTGGAGCATATACCACACATCTGTTTTCAGGAGAAAAAGAAAAAGAATAGAAAATATAACTGGTGATTTGATCTCAGAAGAGATTTATAGTATGGAAATATTAAATAATAATTAAACCTGTGTGTGTGTGTGTGTGTGTGTGTGTGTGTGTGTGTCTGAGTGACTTGAAATTCAGAGGTAGAAGGGTAAGGTCAAGGTTAGTGATGAGAGTGGTATCTCTGGGGATTTCTGTGAGGAGAAAATGCTAAGACAAGAGAGAAAGGCTTATAAAAATTAAATGTAAATTAGATTAGAATCAGAATTAAAGCTGTGAAATAATTTATTCATAGACTAGCCTATTCTTCATAAACGTATTTGATTCTTAGCTCTTGAAATTTAAAAACATTTTATTATTTCTTGACACCATTTTCTTAAATAAGCAATCATATTAGAGATGTGACTCATCATAAATAATAACTAATATTTAACTATTGAAGTAGAGTATCAATCTTTCTGCCAATTTCTTCAAACTTTCTATTTTTAAATAAAATATACTCTAAAGCTCTATGATGATTTCCTTTCCCAACATATTTTTCTCATGACCTAAAATGTTAGCTATGTTTTCATGTTTAAATTATCTTTTGCCTTTTCTACTAGAAAACACGAAAGACTTATACAGAGGCGGGTTTAGGAATGGCTAAAGTAAGGGGACAGCAAAGACACAAAAGAGCCATTGTTTCTTTGCCCCTTTTTTGCCCATTGTTTCCAAATCATGCAGGATGGATGCAGATCCTTGCCAACTTCAAACTGCAGGTAGAATTTATGGTTAAAATATCGCTGTATGTGCTCCCTTATTATTTTTAGATTAACTCTCTATAGTTGTCCTCAGTAGTTTTGAAAGTTGAGAAAAAAGATAAAATTTTGGATGTAGTTAACATTAACATTTCTTTAGCATGTATGAAATAATTACTCTCCATTGTGTCTTAGCAATTTATAAACATTTCTAAGTTTAAGACAAGGTTTTCCACCCTTATGAATATTTCATTTGCCAGAGCAACTAGTAGCTAGAAAGGGATGGCCATACCAGGATAATTACCTTACCAATAACATGACCAAAGCAAGTCCTTCTCAATGCGCATAAGCAGGAATTACTCATACATAGGAATTACTTCAATATGGTGGCAAAGCTGAGAGAGGTAACTCAAATTTGAAACTCATCTGGTGGGCAGGACTATTTTAAAAAGCAAATTAAATTCCTCTTCACCATCTTGTAAGCCATCTTTGAAAGCTTCAGAAGAGAGACAAAGAAGAAGAGGTAGCTTCTTCCAAACCTCAACCAAATAATAAGAAACAAAGATATTCGTGTTCACCTATGCTCAAAATGCTATGCCTTCCTTCCTTCCACAGAATCTCTTCTAAATGACCTCTTTTCTCTTAAATCTATAATCTCTCTTCTTTTTCATAGGGCTCCTATCTACCAAAACGACAGGGAAAAAAAGAAGGCAAACAGAAGACAGCAAACAAAAATTCTCCCGACACATTGTTTTACCCCTAAATTGTCAGCTTAATTCTGTATTCTCCTTTCATGCCAAACTTTACAGTTTCTACATTTATTTTACCAACCTTTTGCTTATTCTCCAACCTATGACTATAGAGTTTCTGCTCCTCCTCCCTGCGAAATCACTTTTGTTAGGTTATCAATTACCTCCTATATGCAAAATACAAATAAAGTTTTTAGAGCTCATGTGTTTGCATTTGATCTTAATAATCCCTCTTTAAGCCAACATTCCTGACTTTGTGTGGCCCGTGAATGTTGAGTAATTTTTACATTTTGAGTAGTTAAAACATTTTTTCATGACGTGAAAATTATGTGAAGTCAAATGACATCGTCCAAAACTAAAGTTTGATTAAAAAATTGCCATATCTAGTTGCTTGTCTTTTGTACTGTAGCAGCAGTGAAGTAGTGGCCACACTGAAAGGGTAGAAATAGTCTATATCTCAGGCTGTTTACAGAAAATGTGTGCCAATACAACTCCCTTCAGCTAGCTTTCAGGATACATTTCCTGGGAACATTCCTACTTCTCAGATAAGTCTTTCCTTAGCTGTTACAAAGATTAAATGAGACAACAGGAACAAAGTCCCTAAAACAGTATCTGTCTCACTCTTCACGCTTGAATCAGTGGTAACACTTTTGTCAACTGCTGCCTGTGCCTCTCTTCCATGCGTGTGTTTCCCAAGGTTCCATCTTCATTTTGCACTGTTTACTCTTCACCTTCATCCTCATTCTCTTCTATACCCTCCAACTCCACCCTGCTGATGTGATTTGACTTTACTATGTTTGAATAAAGGAAAACAAGTTCACCACATTCTAAATTAAACTCATTCCTCCTCTAAAATTGGTCTTTTTTTTACATCTTGATCTCAGTGACTAGCACTGCCTTCTACTGAAACCCTCAACCCAATATATCTTGTGCCCTTCACAGTAAACAAGACCAGTGTGTTCTCTGCCTGTATTGGGGGTCCCAACTCATCAGAGGCGATTGGCATTAAAATAGAAAATCATTGCACATTTTTCATCCACATTGACCAGGCTACACTTTCATAGGGACATCTGCAAATATAGTGAGCTCTTTCTAGAACACCCTAACCTTCAAGATTTGGCTCATAACCTTCTTTTTCTGGTATGAGAACGTTGCCCAACTTGTGGCTATGAGTTAATGTTGACCTTCTATTTAATCTCTAAGCCTATCTCTATTATTTAAACACAGTGTTTTACATTATTACGTTCCATACTTTATGGATTCTGAACTTCTTTTATTCAGGGACAGTGTAGTAAATGGTGGTACATTACTAATCAGGTAATCATCAGAATTGATTTAATTAACTAATTGAGTCTTTTCTATAACTAAAAGCCAAAAAATGTCTTATAGTTGCACTGCAATAATAATATTTTTTAAAAGTGATTCAGAAATATTTAAAGAGATAGCATGCTGTTCCTAGACAACTAATCTGAAGATAATAGTACTTTATCTTTCTGTTTCACATTGCTAATGAGAAGGGAAGGGGAAGGGGAATAAGGGAAAGGGAAAAATATGAGAAAATGTAAAAATGGGTCAAAGTCTTTGTAGGTGGGGAGGGGAAGAGGGGACGAAGGAAGGGTGGGGACAAGGGGAAAAATGAGAACCAAGACCTGTCATGTAAAGGTACAAGATCCCAGCAACCTGTTTCACATTGCTAATGAGAAGGGAAGGGGAAGGGGAATAAGGGAAAGGGAAAAAATATGAGAAAATGTAAAAATGGGTCAAAGTCTTTGTAGGTGGGGAGGGGAAGAGGGGGCGAAGGAAGGGTGGGGACAAGGGGAAAAATGAGAGCCAAGACCTGTCATGTAAAGGTACAAGATCCCAGCAATGAATGTAACTGTACTGTATACCTAGAATGTACCTATAAATTCACTAAATAAAATTTTAAAAAATAGTACTTTATTTATAAGTAATTAATTTTAACAGCATAACTTTACATTTTTCATTCGAGAAAATCCAAATGATTTGTTGACAGATATCATATTTAGCTACTGATGCTTAATTCTTAGCTACCAGTTTTGTACTTTATTGTAGTATTTTCAGAGAATTCTCCAGTCACATACAAATCTCTTTGCTAACAAATATTGAGAACATTACCCTCACAGTACAATATTAGCTTGATATGGATAATATGTTTACATCTTATAGATATTCAAGTTATAAACAAAGCAACAAACATAGAATGACGATTTGCTGCAGAAAGATTCAAGAAAGTAATTATAACTCTTCCGATCTTCACGATATGCCAAAGGGGAGATCCAGGAAATTACCAAACAGTTGACATCAATACTAGGAAAGAATAAGAACACATAATAACAGAATTGATTAGGA
>NW_022900949.1:69442319-69448826 GCF_012274545.1 Fukomys damarensis | reverse complement strand
AAAAACATTTTACTCCTTACTCCCCAACCCCCGGGATCAAACTTGGGTCTTAGCGCTTGAGAGGCAGGTGGAGGCACCACTGAGCTAACTCCCCGGCCCAACATTTTACTTTTTTAATTCTTTATAATCTCTACAAATTTCATCACTTTTGCAGTTTATTGGATACTACTTAAAATACCTTTCTCTTCTAGTGAGTTACAGAACCTTACTAGTGTTCACTTTCTACCTCTATAATTGAAGCCAGTAACCAGCAGAAATCCTAATTAATTATCTGTGAAACCTGTAACTCTTTTTCAGAAAAGGTTACATTTGCAAAAGGTAGGAAATAAGAAGGGTAGGGCCAGGGATTTAGCTCAGTGGTGAAGCCGCCTGCCTCGCAAGTGCAAGGACCGGAGTTCAATCCCCAGTACCAAAGAAAGAAAAGAAAAGAAGTGCAAAGCAGTGGTTTACTCACTCTGCAATATATTATATACATAATTGAAATAAATCACTTGAGAAGTAGCCTCTGATAACACACAGCTTTGTCAAGTCAGTTTTTTAAGGAGGCTGTCTATATATGCGCCTCAGTAAGAACGTTCCACGGTGCTTATTTATCTTAATATTCATCTCTTTCTCTGTATTCCCATGAGGCCACTTAAAATGGAGATAAATTTTGGCAACGTATTCCTGAATAACATAATTCCTACCTTATCAAAAGTACTTCTTAGTGACTTTATTTGAATTTTGGATGGATAACATACATATGCGGAATAATTGGAGTTAATAAAAATGGCAAACATGTTTTTATCAATCCTTAACTACATGTCAGGGAGTTATATTTTTATCTGCATCAGCTCATTTCATCCTCGTGTGCATTGAGTTAACTGCTGCTACTACTCACATTTTAGTGATAACTACACTAACTTGCCCATGTCCACAAATCTAGCAAGCAGGGTACTGGAAATACCTTATTCATTCCATGAAATATTGAGATTTCAACTGACGTAAAGATGCTTTGCTGGTGCCTCTTGAGAGAAAGCAATGGATGTCAAGTCCCTGGACTCCTGCTTAACATAAACATTGTGCTAATTTTATATTTTCTAAAACAAGGAATAAAGTTCAAAGAACATGGTAGTAATTTTGGGCAGATATGAACATGAAAATTAAGGCACTGGCATTTGATCTGAACCTTTAAGGATAAGCAATTTTCAAATAGCAAGTGTTGCAAGATGGTCTAAACAACATCAGTGTTAACAAAGGAAAAAATAGAAAACTGAAGCTGTGTGAGAGACGTAGCAAAGAGAATCCAGTAAAGTGAGAGGAATGTATAGCCTTTTAATCATTTTTTATTTCTTTTCTTAAAGCAGGAAAAAGTGAGAAGAATTAGAATCTAAATGAAGCCCTCCTTGTAAATTTAAAATTCATAAAATATAAGGGTATTTTTAGAGAAATATTTTAGAACAGGGTTCTCCAGACAATAGATTTTGTTTTTGTTTGTGTTTTCATTGTGAGTAGTGTAAATAACTATTTGCATGTATTCCCTTTTACAATCTTCAGGAGCTACACAGTTAATTCACTTGGAAGCTACACGGGATAAGACTATATAGAGATCAGTCTAACCCAGCCCCTCTCTGAGACAATGTGCGGTGACAGACAAGGTTAACGTCTGCCATAGTATCCACCTCAAAAGTCTGACTCTATTCTCTAAGACTCTCTTCACTAGGATGGACCCCCACTTAGGAGCACACCTGAACATTGTGAATATTTACGGATGTGTGTTACACACTTCACAAAGTAAATACCAGCTACTGAAGTGCATAAACACTGGAGAGCCAGTTGTATGTAAAAGCAGAAATTTTTCTAAAATACACATATCAGCACCTTCACTAGGTTAAAGACTTGGGGTCTTCAAATTTAGTGTCAGCTAAGAGTGCCCATAAAAATCTCTCATCCAAAATACTCAAGATCGGAGTGTTTCAGATTTCAGATTTTCTTTTCAGATTTTGGAATATTTGCATGTACATAATGAGGTTTCTTGGGGATAAAACTTAAGTATGAAGAGGAAATTCAAATTTGTCTAATATATATATGTTATACACATAGAATGAAACAATATTTTAATAATTTTGTGCATGAAGCAAAGCTGTGTGGTGTGATATTTTCCATTTGTGATGCAATGTTGTCACTCAAAAGGTATTAGATTTTAGAAAAGTTAACATTCCAGATTTTCAGGTTAGCAATACTCAAGTCTTTAGCAGAAACGCCTAGAGTTTAAACCATACTATGTCTCAGCCAGTTCAACAAATAATATTGGTGCCAATGACCTCTTGAAAATATTTCCTTCTCCTCTGCTTGTTCCTCATGATTTCATATCACTGGGTAATAACCCCACCCTTTCTGGAAATTTTTACCCAACATAACACTAACTCTCTAAGAAACTGCCAGTCCTCAAAACTATGTTCAATAAGTCACACATGTGTAAATACTGAATAGTTTCTCTGGTGTGAATAAACTATAATAGTACATAAGATCCTAATGAGATAAACTGACAATGTAAAATAGGAAGAAAAGGGCTAAAGGTATAGGGAAAGTGGGAAGGGTAGGGGAAAGGGAAAAAGGGAAAAGAAGAAAATATGAGAAAATGAAAAAATGGACATGAAGTGTTTGTAAAGGGGGAAGGAGGAGGGGGTGAAGGGAGGGCAGGGATAAGGGGAAAAATGAGAACCAAGACCTGTCATGTGAAGGTACAAGATCCCAATAATGAATGCAACTGTACTGTATACCTAGAATGTACCAATAAACTCAATGAGGAAAAAAAAAAAACCTACAATCAATCAGATTTCTGTGGCACTAAATAAATTAAAAAATATAAAAATCTCCCAAATCTTAGACTATAATCACAGGAGTACTTGTTCTCATTTACAGATTTAGGTTGACACCCATTTCTGGCTTTTTTACAGAAAGCCTTATGTTAAAATAATCATTTTATCATTTTACCAAATATCCATGGCACTCTGAGGTAAGTCTCACAAATGGTCCTATTTCAAAACCGAGCAAATAAATAAGTCAATGCCTAGCAGGAGGTCTGCAGTACATGAAGGAGTCGGATGCTGTGAGTCTCCTCTCTAGTCCTACAGTCCTTGTGCATGGATCACCCAGCAGGCCTAGGTTGCTGCCCTAGGACCACTCCTCCTGCAAGAGGAGGAAAAGCCAGTACTTTTTTTTTCCAGTACTTTTATCTCTGTTCTCTCATCACTTAGCATGGCACCAAACGCAAAGAAACAACCCCAACATTTCTACATAAATGACCCAGGAGAGAGAAGTGGAAGCTCCTTTCCCAGGCAGATGCTACATAAAACAAAAATAAGTATTATCAGCATAAGTTCTTGGCTGTTGGTAGAGATGGGAATGTCACGTCCCAGGAAAGTGTTGTCCATTTCAAATAGAACAAGGACTTGCCTAGGCTTGAAATTCAAGGCTGAAATGCAAGAATAAAAAAAAAAATAAAACAAACAGACCAGAAACCTCGTTGTCCTTCCACTCTTGCTCTTCCTGTTGCCCACACTACTGTCTCCAAAGGGTCACCATGACCTGCACCGGGGTGACTCTCACTGCTTGTGCTCTTCCCTCTGGGTGCTCCACTCAGCCTCACACTCCCGCCACTGCTCTGTTTGCCTGTTGTCTTTTCTTCTACCCCTTTCCTCTCCCCTCTCCTCTTATGGTTTCATAACGTTCACATCCAAGGCAAACCTCTGCTTTGTTCCATCATTGCCCTCTCTTCACCAACACACTTCGTGAAATGCCCATTTCTGTACCCTCCACGACCTCCTCATGAACTCCTACCCCACAGCTCATCTTCTGCTCTCTCCCCACCATCCATATTTTAGAGGTCCCTCTTGGTCACCCTAATTATAGATATGAATAAAAAGCTTTGGCCACTCAAACCCACAAATATCCGTTGCAGCCATCTGTAACACATCTGTATATTATATATAAACAACATGCCATACAATTCATCCATTTAAAGTGTAAGAAATCCTGAATCATTAGCAGTCACTTACATTCTCTCCTGTCTCCTCATTCCTGCCCTGCCTTGACACCAAAATTCTCAACATAGAGGCCTTTCCCTATTATTTCATTTTATTTAAGTGGGATCATTCACTATATGGTCTTTTCTGACTGGGCTCTTCTACTTAGGACTCAAGATGTACTCTCTTGCCCTCCGTTACCTCATAATATTCTATGGTACGGCTACAACACATTTTGTCTGTCTAGTAATCGGTTGATGGATATTTGGCCTTTTTCTTCCTGGGGTTATTATAAATGTTGCCATGAAATGTCACATTTATTTTTTTATGTTTATGTCTGTGTTTTTGTGTGGCTTATGTTTTCATTTCTCATAAGTATATATCTAGGAGTAAAAGCCAATTTATATTTGCTGAGTCATATGGCAGCTCTATATCTAACGTTGAAAAGAACTGCCAAATATTTTCCAAAGTGGCTACACTATCTTACTTTTCAATTAACAATATATGGCACTCAATTTCTCCACATTCTGCCCAATACTTATTATCTGACATTCTTCTTGTAGCTGTCCTATTAGGTATCAATTGGTATCACATTGTGATTTTGATTTGCATTACCTGTTAGCTAATGATGTTGTGTCTTTTAATACACTTATTGGCCACTTGTGTATATTCTTTGGAGACTTCTATTTAGACCCTTGACTTTTTTTTTTTTTTTTTTTTTTTTTTTTTTGGTACCGGGGATTGAACTCGGGTCCTTGTTCTTGCAAGGCAGGCCACCGAACCACTGAGCTAAATCCCCGGCCCCTTGACCATTTTTAAAAATTCTTTGCAAATACCTTCTTGTATTTTGTGGCTTTTTCACTTTCTCGGTATCTATGCAAGCACAGAAACTATAATATTGATGAAATCTAATATATGTTTCCTTGTGTTGCTTATGCTTTTAGTGTTATATGAAAAAAGACTTGTACCACTCAGTTAAAAAGATTTCTTTCTATGCTTCTTCTTAAGAGTTTATAAATTTGACACTTACATTTTGGGGTACGATGAATTTTGAGTTGATTTTTTTGCATACCTTGTAAAATCCCCATTCTTATTTAGGGATAATTTATTCAACAGTGTTTCTTGGGTTTAGAAGTACAAGTTTCATGCTGTTTCGATTCAGTGCTGAATTTTGAAAACAGGTTCTCATTCATGCTAAGCACATACCTATAACTGAGCTACACCTACAGCCCATTCTTTTTGCTATATTTATTCCTAAATTTTTTTAGTCTCTTATACAATGGTAAATGGACTTGTTTACTTACTTTTAGTTTTTATGTTTCTTTGCCAGTGTATAAACATAAAACTGATTTTTTTCATAATGATCTTGAATTCTGGAACTTGCTCAATTCGTTTATTAGCCCTAGTACTTTTTATCTTTTAGTTAATTCTTTAGGGTTTCTAAGACATAAAATTAAGTCACCTACAAATAGAAGTAGTTTGACTTCCTTTCTAATATGAATGCTTTTTATTTGTTCTTTTCTTGCCTACTTGGCCTGGCTAAAACTTCTAGTACAAAGTTGAATAAAAGTAGGAGATCAGACATCACTGTGCCTGATTGTAGACTTAACGTCCTAGTATAATGCTGGAAGTTCTTTTTATTATTCCTAGTTTGTTGTGTGATTTTTACTTAAAAGAACGCTGGATTATTTCACGTCTTTTTTTTAATCTATTGGGATGATCATATGGATTTTGCCCTTGATTCCACTGATTATTTATGGTAAGTTATTCTTGTTTTTCTGAGATAAATCTCACTTGATCGTGGTGTATAATCCTTTTTATATATTATATATAGGTTCAAACTGCTTGCAATTAGTTGAGGATTTTTAATCTATGTTCATATAAAATTCCACTCTGTAGCTTTCTCTTGATTTCTTTATCTGATTTTGGTGTCAGTAGTACTGGCCTCAAAAGGATGTGATACGAAATTTTGCGTGCTCCTCTATTTTTTGGAAGATTTTGTGAAAGATCGATATTAATTTGACCTTAATTATTTGGTGATGCTCTGTTTTACGAGTTTGTCTATTTTTACATTTTTTTAAAATGCAACGCTCCTAGCATTTCCGAAAGGAGACAGTAAATGCCCACTGTAATAATAATTCATCTATGTGAGCTGTGATCCACAGCGGTACTGTCAAATATTGAATTACAAGAAAGTCAAAGAAGTTTTCTTAATTCGTCTTTGAAAGTTTCCCGAGTAAAATGATAACCGAATTGGGGGAAGAGTTACCTCTGCGGAAACCGAACTCCTGTACCGCTAGCTCGCTCCTCCCTCGCCACCCTCAAGACGTCGGGGGTCTGCGGGCTGGGAGGGGGCGCTGGGGGACCCGGCATCGCCCTGGCTGCCGTCAGAATCGCGGGAGGAGCGAGCGCCGAAGCACAGCCTCGTCCCTGGAACCCGCGGAGCAGCAACGCCCCTTACTATAAAATTGGCGCTGCCTCCTCTCGGCTGATTCCAGCT
>NW_022900949.1:69431537-69442166 GCF_012274545.1 Fukomys damarensis | reverse complement strand
CGTCCGGGCTGGGAACCTCGGGGGCTGGGGTGGCAAGCTCCAGGGTTGGTGTCTTCACTGTGGGTGCCGAGCTGGGAGGCTCTGGGGATCCGGGGGGCGACCGCTCGCCCTGTTAGCCCCCACTCTCCAAATAGGGTGAGGGGCTTCTGATGAGCGGGACGAGGTGGGCGTATTTGCTTCGTGCTACTAAACTTTCATTCTGTGTTCACCAAACACTTTCGAATAAAAGCTAGAAAGCTACAGAAATGGGACTCGACCCCGCAAACTTTTCTCTGGAGGCTTTTAGATCACTCTTGTCTTTTAAGTGTGAGCTGAGGGGGAGCTTTGAGACCTGGCCGGCAGCCCTCGGAAAAGCTGTGCTGCTTGAGGGTGAACTTTAAGGCTTCCTCGACCCCTCCCGTTGCTTCCCAGAACATAACCCATCTTCCTTCCTCCCTGTCCCTGCAAACTCTGCCTGAGAGTCCTTGCTTGGGTCATATGTCCCCGACGGGGACAAACTCTCCCATTCTGAAGTGTTCCTAGGTGTCCTCGGATTCGTGGGGCCCGGAGGGACACCACACACACACACACACACACACACACACACACACACACACGCTTCCGCTTCTGCATACCACTACGCCCCCCAGTCTTGGGCTGTGCAAGTGTGTAGCTGAGGCAGGATTTTAAGCAAAGGCCGGTTGTCTTCCACTCCCCTTTTCTGCCTGGCACCTCGTGTTCAAGTCCTCTCCAATATCCACCTCAGTGCTACCCCAAGGTCCGCCTGCTGTGCTCTCCAAGGTCTGGGTGAACCTTCCCATTGTCTTACAGCCTGTTTATGGTCCCCTCCTGGAGCTGCTTCTTCACCTTTGATAATGGCTCCACTGAGTATCAAAAATTCACTATCAGCCTTTACAAGCCTTTCTTCATGAAAGATTGGGTACTCACTTTGCCCTGGGTCACATTTGGAATTTGGCACATTTATTTCCTGTGTTGTTCCAGGAAGAGAAAGTACCGGGGGAGGAGAGGATAAACTCCACACCCTACTCCTGTCTTGTAACTGTTGGGTAATTGTATCTTCTTGTGTAGGTGCCTCACACCCAACACCATCCGCTAGGTATTTACCTCATGAGGGGCCTTGGACCAAAGAGTTTATTCCCTGAGCATAAACTTAACCTCTTTACAGTGTTCTCTAGAAAAGAAACTAGAGGGGCTTGGGCGTGTGGCTCAGTGGCAGAGCGATTGCCTAACACGAACCAGGCCCTGGATGAACACACAAACAAACCCTACCATGCTTCTTCCCTTTTTCCTGTCGTGTTTTCCTGTCTACAAAAGCCCCATGCGGTATCTCTTCTCAGGCTGTGATGGACTTTCAAGGACCCTGTTCTTCCTCTCCACCATCCTCCCTAGGAGCAGTGCAGGGGAGAAAAGGGGAGATGGGAAGGAGACTCCCACTTACTTAACCAGATATGTAACGTTAGTAGTGTTTTTTAATAATTCTGAAGATCTCTGTCTATAGGGCTTCTTCCAGTGATAAAAATCGATTCCTTTTGTTTCTTGGTTATTACTTAAAGAATAAATTTCTAAAATAATTACTCCATTATTCCACATTTTGAAGTCTTCAAAGCTGTACAGCCTTCATGCTAAATTATCTGCTCTAATGAACATTAAGTTTTCCAATGACAGCATCAAATATCCATTCCCCAGATTACGGTTACCAGTTCCTATAATGTGGTTTACGGGGTCATGAAGTAGCCTCAAGTTACTAGGTTTTAACATTTGCTAAGTTTCGTGATTATTTATTTCAATTCTATTATCTACTATGACTCGTCCTTTTTTTCTGATGTGTTGTTCTTTGTTTCTATCATCAGGGCTTGAATTCTGGTTCTGTTCTTCTTTGATCTTAAATTGAATCAATTGCCCCAATTATCCATCTCAGAAGAACATGAGCTTCCTTCCACTTGGCTTCTCTGGAGAATTGACATCCCTGGGATTTGCAAAATGTCTCTCCATCTCCAATGCTGAGGCACAACTTCCTGTCCCACAGCACCCTGAGCTTTAATCTTTCCCCTCTGTCTTACCTTGGGTCAGTGCCCAAAAAGAGGGGAATATGGAGATGGTTCAGGTTTCTCATTTTTGTCTTCTTTCTAGTTTGATGTTAGAATTGTATATAATGAGTATATGATCTCTTTTGTTTTTCGAGGGTTTTTTTTTTTGCTATGATTAATTAATAGCAATGACTAATTTTACCCTGTGCAAGAGAGAAAATAAAGAAAGAAAAGTTTAATCTCCTACTTACCCAAAGCTCAAGTAAAATACAGCGCTAAGAAGAAATTGGAAACCAATAGTCTAAAGCATGATGCCTGTCTCCTCTGTACTTTCAAGAAGTTGATTGAGAGATGTATTTTGCTTTCAGATCTGTTACAGGGACAAAGATAAGACTCCTGTCCCATTTACATGTTTTGGCTGCTTAATGTTAACACCTACCCTTTAGCCTCATGCTTATGAATGTACTAATACTTTGCCTGCTCAGTCATGACCGGGGAATGTCAATGTGTCCTGAGAAGCCTAGTGAATTAGGGATTTTTGTTTAGGAGATTAAATCCAAGTGTTGTAAAGATTAGAAAGCTGTCTTGAAGGCACACTGTGACAATAAATGAATTTGGGCCTGGAACAACAAGTGGGAGGAGCTGTCCAAGCCCAGCTTAGGAACACTTTTTCCCCATACTAATTAGTCAGCCAACCGGAAGGTCAACTTTTAAACACGTCATCATTGGAATGTTCTGTTATTTTTCTTCAAAGTACTTCTAAGGGTTCTCTTCAAAATTACCTGAAGTCGTTGTGTTATAGGATTTGGGATTCATTTCACATAGGGGCATATTAAAACAATATACTAAAATGATAAATAAACATTTTGTTCAATTTCTAGGCTAAATTAACTTTACATTTTCTATATTCATGATATGAATTTTAGCTTCTAAAAATCAACCTTTTAATATCTTATAAAATAAAGCCATTTTAAATCAAGGAATATCTGTAGAGATTAAAGTAATATTCAGTTGATTTTACAGTGACTATTAAAGGTCCAAAATACAATTTTTCAAAAAAATCTAAAGAGCTGTATATTTACTAGATGCTGCATTTGTTAATGGCTATTCTAATGTCAAATTTGACAATTGGAAATAAAAACAAAGTATATGTTTAGGATAGTCAAACAATGAAAATTGCTACAAACAATAAATATTGCTACTATATGTGGATTTTATTAGCATTAAAAGATCATTGATACTGATTTTTTTCTCTTCACAGCAGATGTTCTCAAGGAGAAAAATATCCCCTTGCATATGAAAGCTAAAACTATACAGTATCTCAAAAAATTTTACTAACAAAAAAATAAATCACTGTGTAATATAAATGCTATGTGACTGCTTTATTTTACATTATTCTTTTGGGGGGGGCAGACTTCGTTTTTTAATTTTTTTTTCCTCATTGAGTTTACTGGTACATTTTAGGTATAGAGTACAGTTACATTCATTATTGGGATCTTGTACCTCTACATGACAGGTCTTGGTTCTCATTTTTTCCCCTTGTCCCTGCCCTCCCTTCACCCCTTCCTCCCTGGCCCTTTACAAACACTTCATTTCCATTTTCTCACATTGTTTTTCTTTTCCCTTATTACCTTTCCCCTACCCTTCCCACTTTCCGTACACCGTTAGCCCCTTTCTTCCTATTTTACGTTGTCTGTTATATCATTAGGATCTTATGTACTATTATAGCTTATTCACACCAGAGAAACTATTCAGTATTTACACAAGTGTGTCTTATTTATTTCACTTAGGAGTATATCCTCAATATGTATCCATTTGCCTGTGAATGAATATTTTACATTATTCTTACAGATCAACTTGGAAGGTTCTTCATTATTATCATTAGTAGAAATTAATTTCTAGAATCTGTTACTTATTGTTAGTTTCCTTCAATATCCGAGAGGTTTGCTTAGTTTTGTTGGTCTGTTTGTTTGAGACAGGGTCTCCCTATGTAGCCCAGGCTGGCCTTGAACTCTGGTTCTCCTGCTTTAGCTTCGTGAGTGCTGGGATTACAGCAGTGGTCAGCATGCTCAGCTCCAAGGCTATTTTTAATAAAAATTCATTCTACTAAAAAAAAAAAAAAACTGTATTGCTAGTGTCACACTTAGTTACTCTTGTAACATCTAATGTCAAATGTGGTGTAATTTATTATTCATTTCTTACACATATATGATGTCCTGTTCTTCACCAAATGGTGTCACAATCTTATATAGCTCGGTGAATTTAAGTACTTGGTTAACTTCAGAGTAAGAATACCGGAAAACACATATAGCTGTGGGCTCTTAATTGCTAATCTGTTCTCCATTTTTCTTTAGATATGATCTCATTTTGTATTAATCAACGCTTCTCTTATCTACTTTGGAAAATGAAGAAATACAACTCTGAAATGTAGCAACAATAGCAACAATTCTTGCAGAGGGAGTACCACAGATCCGAGTGACTTAGGTCCTAAGGACACAGCAAAGTTGGTCTTTGCCCTGGAGAGTTGTTGGTCAAGCTAAACACATATTTAGAAAGGGAACTAAGCCATTTAAAATTGCCCCCTCCTTCTATCCTGCCTTTCAGGCTAGCCCACACATCTAGTACATGTACACTTTGATTCCAGCCATTTCTGTAATAACTCTACCTCCGCTTACCCCTCCTCATAGGAAAAGAATTCCGTGACAGTGCAGCCTTACATTCTACTGCTAAACACTTCTCAAAAGTTACTTGCAAAAAGCTCATTTGTTAGTTGGTTGCTTTCAGTTAAAGCTACAGATCATATTAAATACATTTTCAGATCTCTTCATGTTAGAAGAGAAATGTTAGAAACTAGTTTTCCAAGTTCACCTGAGTATATTATCTTTTTACAATAAAATGACATAAACTTGATGCTTCGGTCTTGCAAATTGGGGAACTGGACATTAATATCATTTGTTAATCTGAAGAAGCAATGGCAAGGAGAGAGTAAAGAAAAGAAAGTGAAAAAGAATAGAAGGTTGAAATACCAAATCAATGATAAGGTGTTGAGAGAAAAGTAAGGCAGGAATGTTAGAATCACCTGGGATGTATGCCAATTCCCCACAAAAATTGTGGTGATTATGTACTGTGAACATGTACTGATAAAATAAAATATATACATATAAATATAATTTTAATTACATCTATAGATATACAGATATAGCTATAGAGAGAGAGAGACAGGAGAGAGCCTTATTTCCTACCCCTATGGAGATAGGGGTACATTGTATTATAAACATTGTATTATAAATTAGGAGCAAGCATCCACAATTATCTCAGACGTCACAATCCACACGCCAGCATTCTGCATGTGACCTGAAAGTTCATTGGATATACAGAATCTCACAATGCATCCAAGGCCATTGAATAAGAACCCACATTTTAACAAGAGTCCTGAGGCCAGGAGTGGTGGTGCACGCCTGTAATCCCAGCACTCGGGAGGTTGAGGCAGGAGGATCGATGTGAGTTAGAGACCAGCCTGAGCTACCTAGTGAGTTCCAGGTCAGTGTCAACTACATAGTGAGACCCTGTCTCAAAAAACCAAAACAACAACAACAAAAAAAGAGGCCTGGTTCATTTCAACATGTATTAAAGTTACAGAAGCACAGTATACAGTACTTATGGCTTGCATAAAATGATTGCCTTGAAGTTATTTTCTTGGCCTTTTAATAAAGCTAATGTTTACTGAGCATATATTATATGAAAAACACACTGTTCAGCCTTTAAATGTCTTATATTTAATCTTCACAACCCAATGAGACAGCCATTACTTTACACTCGTTTTATAATTGGATTCTGAGTAATGAGAGAAATAGCTCACCCAAACACTGAGACTGATCATGTGAAGATTTAAAACAGAAATTCTGATCTCAAAGTCTGTGCTCTTAGTTGCTAACCACAGTGTTTACTCTGTACTGGATTGCCTACTTTTAAAGACAAATTAATTATTTGAGAATTTATTTAAAGTTGTCATTTGAAATCAAGGCCTCTTTACCTCACAGGGAAAAAAAATCAAGATCTATTCCATTTTTTTCACACATTTGCCATTGAGTATAGTAATAGGAATTCTAGAAATTCCTGTTTTAGTTGGCAAACATTATTAACATGATGACAGCCCATCCAAACTCATCCAAATGGATATACTTAATATGTATATAGAGTTTTGGACATCAGTTTTACCTCAACAAAGTTTTATAAAAATAATTGCAGCTGGCATGGTGATGTGTGCCTATAGTTTTAGCTACTGGAAAGCTTGAAACAGTAAGATCAATTCATCTAGAAGTTCAAAGCCAGCTTAAGCAACATAGTGAGGCTATTTTAATAAATAGATTATATACTTTTAAGAGTTAATTTCTTTTTATATCTCTATTTTCCCACCCTTTACCTAAAATTTACTATTTTTTCCCTAAAATTTACTACTTACCTTTTGGTGTTCTAATGTTAAAAAATTATCTCTAAATAGGTCACTTAATTTTTTTCAGCATTCGAATTCAAATTATATATTACTTTTTAAGGTTTTAATATAAATGCTTATTTACCACAAGCATGGTTTTAAAGCTGTAGTCAGATACAGATACTAAACAGTCCCCAGAGAAGCGATCACGCGTGTGTATTTTAAGCCAGTGACTCCCCAAATGATTTAGTTCCTGAAGTATTTCTCCCAGCGCATGCAGATCCTCTGACATCTGTCAGAAGAGTCTGGCCAGAGGTCCCTTGTTTGGACAGTAGGTCATCTGTTAGGAGAAAGACTGAGCTGAATCCAAGTTCCCTGGGATCATGTTGGAGGAGAGAGGTGTCCCAACAGGACAGGACACCATGACATAGTGAAGGCACATCTGTGGGGGACTAAACTTCACCACCTGCTTGGTCATCGAACTCAACATACCCAGGCAACACTAAGGGCACAATGTGCAACTTTTAAGTTATAGATTAGGGCAGCGTCAACCCAGGCTTGCTGTAATGTGTACAGCAGGTCTAGGAAGGGGAAGTAGAATCTGGAAGAAACGTTGCACTTAGCACGCAGAGTCTCTTCCTGCTGAAAAGTTATAAAGCACCAATGATTATCCCCTGTGGCTGTGAGAGCTCCACAGTTTCACTAAGCCTGACCATTTGTGACCTTGTGACTACGGCAGAACACAATCTCTATCAGGGTTTCTTTTCCTAAACAGATTGAAAAATCTTACAGGTTTTCTTCCAGTAAACTTCATGCATTAACAATTTTATAATCATAATTTTATTTACTTTGTAACCCAAATTATCCTTGTTACCCAATTCAAATTCATTTTTGCATGCTTCTAAATCTATGTGGTATTCCTCTAAAAAATAATATTCTATTAATTCAGATTTAATAACTTAATTCTCTTTCCATTCCACTGACATCACTTCCTGTAAAACACATAGAATTGTGATGTCCCCTAGCTTTTACCCTTCACATGGTTCACTGGTGCCACTTTATTGGGAATGGAAAAGAATCTGATATGATCCCCATATAATGACTTCTTGAGCATGTCCTGGCCTTTTATCTGCTGAGAGAAGAGTGCAAATAAGAGGAAACAGACCATGTGATAAAAAATTAAAAATTCATTATCTATTCTATATAACATATTTCATATATTGTAACATTTCATGGCAAGATAATCAAAAGCTTTTGAGAATTATTAATTTTAGGTTTAATTTTTTTCTTTCTTTATTTGGTATCTGCTTTTCAAATTTCCTGTAATGAATGCCTATTACATTTTTATTTCTCACTTTCTTTTTGACTTGGAATTTCTATTACTTTCCTCATAACTCTCTCTGGATTTCAAGTCTTGAACAACCTCTATTAACTCTCTGGTGAATAATATTATAAATCTTATTCTTTCAGTAATTTTCACCTACAGTTTGTTAGACCTTCACAAAAAAGCAGATAGCCTTCATACAATCTTGGTATCTTATAGGAGAAATCATCTTATGTAAAACATCTTTTGCTAGTAGACCTTCATAATGCCAAAATTCTAAATTACAATACTACTATAGTTGGGCATATTTTTTAAAGTACCCTATATACAATCTTCAATTTAAAATAAAATCTTCCAAATCCATACTGAAAAATATTAACTTGGCTACATAAAAACAAATTAATGGTTGTATAACAAAAACTACCATAAACAAATTCCAAAGATGAACAAAAAAACAGGAGAGGCTATAGCTACACATTACATATAAAAAGACAATTTCTGTAATGTAACCTGGGCTTTTAACATGAGAAACGATGAACAATCCAAGTGAAAAATGAATGAAAAATCTCAGCAAACCAATGAAATAACTACTGAAAATAGTAAGAAAATAAGAAGTCAATCTTTCTTCACAATTAAAGAACTGTAAATGAAAACATTGAATTAAGAATGATTTGATGAAATCCAGATTTTTAATACCAGACTTCTGTTGTAACCTTTATAGAAGCCATTTTGTAATCATCTATCACAGATTTAGAGTATACAAACAATTTTGCTCAGCAATCCATCTGAAATTTACCCTACTGATACATCCATATAAGTATAAGAATGTTTTTATATATAAATGAGGCACTGAAACATTTTTTTTCCTTTCAGACAAAAGTGAAATTGGCAAAAAACAAATTAAAACATGTTAATGGCAGGCTAGTTAAATAAACATATATATCAATGTACTGCATGGAATATTATTTGATCATCAACTGAATTTATATGGGAGATTTATATGTACTGATATAGGAAGTTCCCATAGCCATACTATTAAGTAAAATTACTAAAGACCGAAAAAAGCTAAATAACGCAACACATAAAAAAAAGAATATGGGCTGGGGATTTATCTCAGTAGTGCCACCACCTGCCTCGCAAGTGCAATGACCCGAGTTCGATCCCTGGTACCACAAAAAAAGAAAAGAAAAGAAAAAGAAAGAAAGAAAGAAAGAAAGAAAGAGAAAAGAAAGACTATGAGTCTTTTACGCATGTATATAGATGGTTTTAATGTTCTAGAGAGATAAACTAGAAATTATTTACTTGTAAGTATCCTGGTTAGTGAATCCAGAGACAGACATGACAAGGAAATAGATGCTTACTTTTATTTTATATTCTTCTGTAACTCAAAATTTATACTATAGGCAGGTATTACTTCCATGAAAAAAAAGGATCTTTACAAAGGTATTTGTTAAGTTATGGTGCAATAACATTTGTACAAACTTTATTTTTTTAAAAAAAGGTTATTTATCAACGTTTAACTTAAATTCATAAGTAAAAATGTAATCCATTATTTATTTTTCCTGGTAGTATCTCTACAGAAAGCATCATAGAATAACACTACATTGTTTTACAAAAAAAAGAATTATTTTTCCCTCTCTCTCATGTGTCAACAAGGTATTGAGGTGAGCATAATCAGGAAAAGAATAAGATCCCATGACAAACACTTAGTACAACCTAATTCTAGAAAAGGAAAATGGGTCTTGATTGGTAGAACAGATTAGATTAGTTTATTCCCTTCTAAAACATTCTTAATATGCAATGCTAATGCCCACTGTGTACATTAAAAAATAAAATTCTGACCTCATTTGTGTACCACTTTAACTTCTTTTTTTCTTTTCAGATTTGAGATGTGATAGATTGGTCTAAAATGGCTGGGTTTTTATCTCAATAAGTTACCGGAGCCATCCCAGAAAGTGGCCACCAGGTAAGTGTTTTACCTCTCCAGCATTGTATCTGTCAATAGTTTTCTCTAAATAAGTAACAGTGGAGGTAACACAGTAAGCCACAAAGATCTTCCTTCTATGAAAGACATAGAGGAAGGAGAAAAGAACAGAATTCCAATGTCACTGTATTCCCTTCAAAACACCAATTTAAAATGTACATATTTATGATGTTAAATGTAAACAGTATAAGAATTGCCAAAATGTTTCCATTTGTGTAGTGAGCATAAACATTTAAGAGATCTACAGCCCCTTGGCAGAGACCCTTTTAGCCATAGGAGATTGCTTGAGCGATATTCTCTTTGCCGGGCTGATCCATCTGGATATGACTGTGCTGTCTTCTCTGGGGTAGTGGATCTGTGCTCTGTGGTTCCCCGGGTACTCATGTCCACAGTTTTCAAGATCATGAACCTAAAACACTGACATGCTCAGAAAACTCATGCATCTGAGTCTCATCCCTACAAACTTCTCCCTAACCCCAGGGATGAGATGTGGGGGAGAGATGATATGAAATTGTAGATAGAGGCAGTCTGATCCTGTGACAGGCCTTAGTGACACAGTGTCACATAGAGGGACACTAATCTTTTAGAAGCTGCAACTGGTTTGTCCAACCATCCCTGTCTCGTGAGCCTATCTCATATTTTTCATAAAAAGAATCCTTGATTTATGCAACTAGGAGGATTTTTAAAAAAAGGATAAGCCCCAAGCCTCAGCTTCCTGGAGGAAAGGAAAAAGTAACTTATACCATTCTGAAGATATTGTAATTCTGTTTTATCATCACAGAGGTTAGGTAAGTGCTGGGTTAGAAGACGGAAGTGACTTTATTCCCTTTTTTTTTTTTTTTTTTTTTTTTTTTTTTTTTTT
>NW_022900949.1:69414084-69431501 GCF_012274545.1 Fukomys damarensis | reverse complement strand
TTTTTTTTTTTTTTTTTTTTTTTTTTTGTACTGGGGATCGAACTCAGGACCTTGCTCTTATGAGGCAGGAGGTGGCACCACTGAGCTAAATCCCCAGCCCTGTGACTTTATTCTTTGATAGATTGGCAAGTATGAAATGCTTTCTACAAGGGACTCCACGGTAGTGGTGTTCAGAAACCAGGACTGTTTTAATCTCAAAGATAAAAACAGTAACATCTACAGAGTTTTGTCACTGGGTATCTTTAGGTTTGGGTTTGGTTGGTTTGAGGACGTGTGTGTGTGCATGTATTGTGTTTTCAGTGTGTGTTATTTTGTTATTTGTTTTGTTTTGCTTTTTAAAATATGCATAAATTTGGGAGTCTGAGCTGTACTTGTTTTCAGCAGCAGTTCAACCCTGGAAACAATGTGATAAAATACATATCCCAGATAAGGAGACAGAAAGACAAGACGCATCCCAAGAGTGCTAGCCAAGAGTTCTCTCTGCATAATACCCCACTGGCCCTGCAGAGACAGAAGCAGCAGTTAGTACCTTAATACCTGGGATGCCTGCTGGAGGAGAAGCTTGGGTCCACCTCCCTTCTCCTCTATTTCCAAAGTCTTCATTTCCTAACATCCACACATCTGTGGCAAATCTACCAAAATAACTATGATGTTCTGCCTAAGAATAACAGCATACTGAAGAAAACGTACTTGAAAACTTCAAACATTTTCAAGCTTCAAGTTTCAGATTATTAAGCAAAACACATCTCATTCTAGGAAGCTTTTGTTGTTGTTGTTGTTCATTGAGGAACTAATTCCATACCAGTTCTGCCACTAACCCGAAGTTCACTCCTGTAGAATAATCCTTCCAAGATCCCATCCCAAGCTCTTAGATATACATACACACACACACACACACACACACACGCACAGTGTTTGTGGAATGAACTTCTGAACTCTGTAATACCCCGTTAAAATTTTTTCCAACTTACAACTATGGAACTCTGATCCCTTATTGATTTTTAACCATCCCCAGGCAAACAGAATTTCAGAGCTTGTGTTATAGGTCCAAAGAGTTTATTTTGAAATTTACTTACTTCAGAGGTAAATATCTGATTAGGACATTGAAAAGAATTTTTAAAAGAAACAAATTTAATGGCTGAAATGTATAGATCTGTATCATCCAGTATGACAGTCATTTGCCATATGTGCCTATTGAAATTTAAATTAATTATAGTGAAATACAATTAAATTTTACCTCCTCAATTGTATTAGCCACAACTCAAGTACAGAGTAGACACACTTAACTAGTGGACAGTGCAAATATAGAACATTTATATCCTCATCAAAAGTTGTATTGGGTAGAATACTATAAACAACTTTATTAATAATGCAGTGGCCTGCTGTGTAGTAAGAAGATTTTATACTCTAACTTGAAAATTTTTTAATATTTTTGAAATTCAGTTTTTTCAGTGTTACATTATTGGGGATATACTTCTCAGTGATCTCTTTCTTTTTTTCTATTTGCTCAACTATTACAACATAAGGGATAAATAGGGCTGGGTGTGTAGCTCAGTGGTAGAGCACATGCATAGCCTGTGGGAGGCCTTGGGTTCAATTCCCAGAACACACACACACACACACACACACACACAGCCCACACATGGAGCTAAGTATTTTGTGTACTCCCCTAAACTCAGAGATTCTTGATGTCTTAAAAATTGAGAAAAGAGGGCTAAGGATGTAGCTCAGTGGTGACATGTCTGCCTGGCAAATACAGGTCCTAAGATCCCCAGTACTGGGAAAAAAATTGAGAAAAGAGATAATTACAGTTGTGTGAGCTAAATATTATCATATATGATTGTTGATGTGTTTACCTACCTATATTCTTGACATTTCCAAGTAAGCAAAACTTCTGTGGGCTGGGGATGTAGCTCAGCAGTTCCACTGCATGTTTTGCAAGTACAAGATCCTGAGTTCGATCCCCGCTACCAAAACACTTTAATAAGGTTTTAGTTTTGCTACAATGATAGATGTGTCTTAAAGCTGATTTATTTTTTAAGCAATTTTAAGAGCCAAGCAAAGTAAGTACTAGAACCCTTTTTTATAGAAGTATACATAATATTACAAGTTTCTGTTTTGATTTATAAACATATGTGTGTAACAGTAGCTTGTTTTTATTTTTAGTTGCTATAAGCACCCATGTTATATTATATTCTCTAAATCCTTAGTCATCATATGGGTCCAATAATATGACCCCATTAATAGAACATCACCCTTTGTTACTTCTCAGTCACTTTTACCTAGCAATTCATTTGCATTTGTCCCCCAAACTAATGATTACAGAAGGCAAAAAAATTGAAAACAAACTTGTCTTTGTGTTACTGAAACATAAGAGTTAAGAAAGTTACATGGATAGCTGTGACAAAGTGATGTAAATATCCAGCCAATATTCTCCTTACACATTTAATAATATCATTTTTATATGAAAACGTAAATAGCAGAAGTTCGGACCCAGTGTGTAATTTTAAAACATCAGTCCCAGAAATTTATCAATGGGAAAGACGCAAGGAAAACAGCTATTTGTGGTTGCTTTAAGAAACAAACAAACAAACAAAATACTGTTTTTTAGACTAAACAGGTCTACTCTATATTATCTACTATTTATAGTTTATCTATAATATTATATTTTTGCTAAAATAATATGTTCTTTTGGTAAAATAATACGGCCAGATATGCTTAACACATAGCTGACTATGCCAGAGACACTACTTCAACTTAGGTTACTATTTATAGTTTTAACAATGAAGGAGTTTAGAGAACTACTCTCTAAATTTAGAAGCTGTTTTGCTAGAAGGAAAAACTTTCAACTAGCACAGTAATATTGTCATCTTCTCTCTTCAATTTATTAGATATTCCTTTTAAGAAGACTTAGGAAATGTACCAATAAACTCAATTAAAGCTGGAAAAAAAAAAAGAAGACTTAGGAGGGGGCTGGGGATTTAGCTCAGTGGTCTGTCACCTGCCTTACAAATACAAGGTCCTGAGTTCAATCCCTGGTACTAGAAAATTTTTAAGAATTTAATTAAAAGAAAAGAAGACTTAGGAGGCATATAGGAGTAATTCGTTAAATTCCAGATAGGTTTAGAATAGCTCAGAAATGTAGTGCAATACACACTCAGTAGAAGATAATCAGTTATCGGAATAGGCCTTTGATACCCTTCCAGAATTTAAACAAATACTAGGCTCACTCAAAGAGCCCTGGGACAACAGGTACATGGTACTGTGAGGCCAAAATCCAGCTAGGAGTAGTGTACTTCCTCCTCTCATCCAGGCAAAGTCAAATACTTTTGCACACAGAATGGGCCCCATAAGGAAACAGACAGAACTAAGCAGAGGGTAAGTGCCATCACTGACCAAGAGTGCACATCTTAGGTGCTTGGGATTGTTCCCAGTCCAAGAGAAAAGCAAGAGGGGCTTTTCAGGACCTCCTTCTCCCTTCAGTGCAGTCAGTGTGCAGAGAAGGGTGGGAAATGGGAGTGAAACAACTGTCTTCCTCGACAATGCAAAGCAGGAAATCTACTTGGGCTGAGTGAAATATCGAATTGGAATCACTAATGACAATAATAACAGCATCTCACAATATTAAAGATTATTGTATAACCCTATTGAAACAGATGTAACTTGCTCAACCCTTAACCATCAATGAACGCTAGACATTGTTTCATGTATAGTGTGTTTTATCTGTGCACAAGTGAACAAATAAGGAACAATGGAAGTGGTCCTGTGGAAAGTATTGACCCACAGTGCATCAGCTAGGTTTGGGATGAGACTCCTCCTGGACACCTCCCAGAATTGAAATTTAATCAGAGATTAATTAGACAAAACATACTATCAGAATTAAAAAGTGTAGAACACGTTATGTGCACACCAATTAACTGAAGGGAAGTCTGCACTGTGAATTCAACGAGAAATGCAAATAAATTTTAAATTGTAACTTATTTTAGAGTCCTTAAGAAAATACGACAAAAGTAATAAACATAGTGTAACATGAAGACTATCTATAAAGAGATTTGTGTAACCTATTTTATGATTTTATCTCCTTGAGAAGATACTTCAACATCTCTAACTTTTGTATTAAACTTTTTTGTTTTCTAGTTTCCTAGTGTCAGCATCCTTTAATCTATATTGATTGCAGAAAAAACTGGAATATATATATATATATATATATATCCCAAGAGGAAGTAATTCTTTAGTCTTCTTCAGTAATTCAGTCTAACAATTAAGACCCTTAAGCTAAATAGAAAAATTCATTTCACAGAAAACTTTTATTCAATATGTATAATTAGTTTTAGTTAACTTTATTAATGAAATGTTGCAAATCAATTAGGTTAGCAATAATCAGACGCTGAGGACCCAAGAGGGACCATTTCTCTCACAAGAGGGGAGGGCGATATACAATTTAGTTGGGAAGCAAATGTAATTTGATTTGATCCGTTGAATATTCCTGTCCCGATATGGAGTCAGGCACATATCCAAGCCTGAGTTCACGGTTAAAAAAGAAAAAGATAGAAAACCCATTGTAACTTAGAAAATGTCTTCTTGACTCCATTGGCCACAGCTGGCAGCCAAAGAGGATTTTTGAAGATAGAAGTGAGTGGTTTTCCTCATACTGGGCTGTGTTTAAAATTTCGGTGTCACATCCAAAGCGCAGGCACTCTGTAAACTCCTCCTTGTCCCAGCCCCCGCCACTGCTGGGGCATCGCTTCTACCTTCACACATTTCTTTAACTGTCGAAGCCCAGGGACATTTCAGCTTGCAGCTTTTGTGAACCGTGACAACAGGTAACACCAAAGTTTCTTTCCTCTGGCTCTGAAATGGAATATCCAAAAAGCCAGGACGCTAAGAATGTTTCTAACTTAAGGTGATTGCTGAACACAAGGTGTTCCTCTTTGGAACTTTACTTTGCCACAGACTCTGCTGCCGTTCATTGCGTAAGTGCTTTTGGACCCTTGCGTGGAAAACACAGTTCTCAGCATTAGGCAGAAAGTTGTGAGCAAAATGGACAAAAAAAAACCCAAAATCCCGTGTTTATAGAAAACAGTGCAGTACTGTGCAGATGTAGAGGCAGGGCACTACAGCTTTAAAAGAGTGGTGGTTAGGGAAAACTTGCTTAATAAGAAAAGAACAGGGCGGTTCTGCCGCCTGCCTTGCAAGCACAATTACAAGTTTGATCCCCAGTACCAAAAAAAGAAAAGAAGAAAAGAAAAGAAAAGAACAACTGGGAGATGACTAAGCAAAGGGTACAGGCCTTGAGGAAGTACTGTTGCCACAGCGAGTGAGACAGCATCCTTGGGAACAGCAGAGGAAGAGTATATAACAAAAGTGACATAAAGTATGGGTGGGTGGGACCTGACAGAGACTAAAGGCATATTTAGAAAGGAAACTGTTGGAATTTAAACTCTAAATTGTTTTAAAACCTAGAATGCTTTTAAATAAAGTTGTAGATTTTAAAAGAACATCAGGTCCACTGCTCAGTCCTCACTGGTTGGTTCTATGGTACCACCTCTAAATGCAATCATTAGAAACCTGCAATTTTTATCAATGCCTTCCAGACATCTAACAATCTTGCTTGTTGCTTCTGGTATACTATTTTTTCTTCTTCTTTTTTGGTACCAGGGATGGAACTCAGGTCCTTGTGCTTGCGAGGCAGGTGGCAGAACCACTGAGCAAAATCCCCAGCCACCTCTGGTGTACTTTAAATGCACTTTGCCTACAGTACTGATCTGTCATCTTGTGTTTTGGGGCCAACAAATGCAACTCTTCAAGCAGTAGTGAGTTGGAGCTGTACAGAGTTGCCATTAGGCTCTTTCTTCTGAGATACATACAGAAATATATTTCAGTTGTAGAGATACCACTGAATGAAAAATAATTTCATATGCTGTCATTCCCTTTAAATTATTTTATCTTCAAGTCCAACAAAGCAGATTGTATATAAAGAGATATATTTGGGGCTGTGTGTGTACCATTCATTCACATTTAAGTAGCAGTAAAATTGTTTAGTGGAAAATTTCAAACGAACCAACTCTAAAAATGTACAGATAGTCTGAATGAGAAGAAACAATTCTGATTTTTATTCTTGATGTTTTAAAAATAATTCCCATGCTTTTTTCCTGTCCTGCCATTCTTTGAGATTTTCTAAAGAGGATTAAAGAAGCATATTTAACAAACTGTTTGCATGTTGAAAACAAGAAAATAAAGACTAATGGCTTCTCTCCCGCTAATTTGATTTTCTACAGTTCCTCTCCTACCTGCTTAAGCAAGAGTTAGTTACTATAGAGATGGGCCAAGGAAAAGACAAGCAAGCATCTGTGATGTCACGCATTCCCCCATGCCCCACAATCTCACCTAGAGGTGTCCCCAAGAGTAAAACATGGGAAGTGATCAGGAGCAGGATGAGAAAAATGCAAATCCATCAAGGAGAAAAACCACAGTGAGGAAGTTCCGTAACTAAAGAGGTCTTGAAAATAATATGATTTCTGATGAAAAAAAAATGCCATTACTCTTCCTTATGTAATAAAGTATTGTTTTGTCGAATAAGTATCTCTAAGAGATCTCTAAGCCATAGAAAGTTTGTGACTTGAATAACTGTCAAACCAGTAATATCCTGATTTGTATCCAGAACATTTTTTAATGTAGATCACAGCTGTATACTTGATCACTCCACAACAATGGTTTTAAACCCCACGCGCTATTTTATCAAAATATTTTTTCAGCAAATTGAGCTAAATTGTATTCAGAGAACTCGTCAGGAGAGCCAAAGATAGAAAAGCAATAAAATGGCCTTTAGCAGAATCTGTGTCCCTTTACAGAGCTTTCTGCCTGTGACCTCTTGTCATCTTCTCTAGAACTGTTCGGAGCATCCCTTTCTCCTTCCTGGGTCTCACAGATGACTCCTGCCTGCATAGTCTACAGAACTAAAAAGAGGCTCTGAAAGCGTTAAGTTGACAGAAAGATCGGGGGTTTGATTCCAAGTGGTTGGCAGGCTCGCTAAAATACATTATAGGCCAAGAAGTACTTTTCTGGTAGAATTCCAGGTCTTAGGGCTAGTTAATAGTACAACTGTGGCTATTTATTTATAACTATTCAGGAATGTCTTTCCCAGTACTGCTTAGATTATTGAAAGTATATAAAAGCAGTTGTGTAAGGAATTAAAACATTTTGAGAAAACACAATACATAACCTTAAATAAGAAGTTTTCTCTTTCTCACATCATGAGAACTGGTTCAAACTGACCTGAACTTCTATATGTGTGAGTGAGTGCCTCTGGTTTCAGGAGACGTGTACTGCTTTTGTGAGGCCAGTGTTCTTCGAAATTGCTGCACAGAGGCCAAACTGTAGAGTCTAGTCCCTCTCCTCAGAAAAAAACCTTTCCAGTGTCAGTGTCTGGTCACTGTTCTCTTCAGTGTTCACTGCAAAATATGGCAATTCTAATTTTAAATCCCAATAGTACTGGAAGATGGGATGAGTGAAAGAATGCCTGTAGTTTAATCAGTGTTCCATCCTTAATAAACAGCTAGTCAGTCACAACTTCCTTCAAATTCCTCTCCCACAAGTTTCCCTCCTGAAGAAAATGCTACGCTATTTTAGCGAAAATAAACTTCTCTAAATCAGAAGTTTAGAATAATGAAAGGGTTGAAGATAGCATTTTAAGCAAGATCGTGTTTTTCTTTACAGTCCCTGAATTTGAACAGATTCTTTACTTCAATTGTTTTAACTACTATGAAAATGATTTCTGTCTCAGTTCATTCCTTTTCAGAATGCAATATCTGTCTGCAGAGAGTCACAAATGTGATTCATCATTCAGGCCAGAAAAAAGTGAGACATAAAGTAGTCTAAATGGCATTGTCTTTTAAAAACCAAAAAAAAAGGATAAAAATCTCCAATCCTTTGAAACTCCCCTACCCCAACTTGTAATCTAGTGTTTAGGGTAAAAACTTTGGAAGAACAGTCCATGAGCACCGCATCACACACATCCAGCTGTCTGTGTCTCACAATACTTGGACATATAAGCAAGATTATGTCATCGTATTATATGACACCCTATAAATGAAGACAGGAGAGATCACGAAAATAGTATTAATTGGACACTTACTGCTGTCAGGCACTATTTAATCAGTCCATCTTCATTTTTTTCTTAATCAAACAAAAACAGAAAACAAACACATACACTAAGTTCTCTGATTGCCTTTACTATGTTCCCAGAAACTGAGTCTAAATTGCGCACATTACTAACTGGGGCCAGGGTCAAGACCAGAATTTGGGACTCACTCCAATTCCTTGCTTCTAACCATTTCTGTCCCTGTGGTAACCCACCAAGTTTCTCGGTGTTTATAATCTTGCTGCTACTGTTTAACTGCTATAACGGCAGCATTTTTTTTTCATATAAGTGAACACTCTGCTAGTATTTAATTACAGGTTTGTGCTGATATTGTGTGCAAGTATAAGCTACATCATCTGAATAATAGAGTCAGGAGCTCTGAGAGATACTCGGGACAGAGTAAAGCAAATAGTTTTCTGTCACATTTCAGGGAGGAAAATTGCTAATTCATACGCCACAAGCCATAGGCAGAAATACAACAAGAGACTAAGAAAACTTAACTACTTTAAATAATGTGGTCTGCGGTGCAAATTACGGCACTGTGTATTAGTTTCCTTTTGCTGTCAAATTGATAATTTGGATTATGTAGACAAGCAATGCAAGATATTACTAAAATTATTCTTGAGTCCCAGCTCGAGATCTGTATAAAACACTAGGCAATTTAACTGCAACTATATGGAAAAGATATTTTAAAAGGATTTGGGATGGGTTATTTTCTCCACTGTTAAATATTAGCCTTTGAAATGAATCCAGCTGATCTGCCAAATAACCCCGGCAAATTGTTGTGTTTTAATAAAGTGAGGGGGAAGCCACACTAGACCAGCTTTGTGCTTCCAGAGCCGGCCCAGGCCAGGAACATTATGTAATCATGCCTTTTAAAAGAGGGAAGCCTCTTATCATTACACCTTGCCTGGCAACCAATGTAGCCACTTACTCCAAATGCAGATGTAATTAGAATCTATGAAATCTAGCATCAGAATCCGAACCCCCGCTGCAGTACTCAGTAAATTACAGCTTTTACATCTGTGATATTTTCTACCGTTTTGTTTAAATATGTGAATATATGAATGTGTGATATTTCAGGGGGTTTGCTCCATATGCCATGGGAGGGTTTTTATCATTTCTAATAAGGTGCTCCTATAAATGAGAAACCTCATTTTCAGGCTTCTGGAAGGCTCATAGCCCGGGGTGCTGCTGGCAGAGGGGAAACCCCAATGGACTGCTCTTGAAAATCTCCACGTGAACGAGGAGCACAGTGAAAACTCAGGAAACCCAACTCACAGTAGGTACAACCAGAAAGCATCATGACTCTACGAAAATCTAACCAGGCGAGCCCAGGTTCAGGCGTTAGTTTACAGAATCTCAGAAGAGCCTTTTAAGAACTTTAGTTTCCATTAAGAGCCTGAAAGAAAATTAATTTTTGAACTAATATAGTATGACCGACAAAAGAAAGTCAATATTTAAAACTCCTCCTAAAAGTGTTAAAATTGTTGTTTTAAATGAACTGAGAATTAACTTAGTTACTTCAGTTTTTCTTTCATTCCAATAGGAAAATAAATACTTTAAACTTTAACATTAAAACAGAGATCTTAAATATACGGAGAGACTATTTGCACAGGTCCTTTGCAGAAAATAAATTTTCTTCCTCGATTTGTGACTGTCCGTTGCTTTCTGTGTTTAGGAGTATGAAGGTGTGCTCAGCTGTCTCCCAGAAATAGCAGAGGAGTCTTAGTCTCTTTCCAAATGGAAGGGTTCCTATTAGATTTTCTTCATGTCTTAAAATGTTGTAGTTTTTATTTCCCGGTTATGCCTTAAAGAGGTGAAAGTCTCAGCCAGTTAGTCGTGATTTTTAAAAACAGGTAATACAGACCTCTAGTGGTTGAAAGGTTTGAAAACTTCTGTAAGAAAGGAGAATTGTGCAGAAGGGCCTGCTTTTTAAACAGAACAGTTGTTAGTTAAAATTACTTATGGTCAAAACTTGCACACTTCATAGAAATGAAAAGAAGTTAAAATGTGCTTTGAGAATAGTTGGAGCTCGCCACATTCTTTTAGACACTAATTCCTCTAAAACAAGAATGGATGCTTTGACCAAAGGACCAGCGATATTTTTTTTCCTGCGTTATAGGAATGAAGCTGACAAGTATTATGTTTTGTGAAATATATTTTGTTTCCATTTGCCTTATTTCGGGCTTTTCTCCCTCCATAATCTAAAATCTCCCCCTAGAAACCGGGTCTCCAGAAGCCCTGTTTGCCGGTTCCGGATTCAGCTTCTCTCCATGGGCAGCCGCACTCCAGCAGTGTGGGCTCGTGTCCCGATGCGTAGCCTCTCCAGGTTACATAATTCATGCACAAGTTTAAGTGCCTACTAAATACACCTCCAGACTAGCATGCCTCAAATTTTAATGAACACCCAGATCGCCTGGGGAGTCTTCTTATAGTGCAGATTCTGACCTAGGAGGTTTGAGGAGAGGCCTGAGATAGCTTTGCTTTCAGATCATGCTAAGGTGGCTCCTTCAGGGCCACCCCGGGAAGACAAGCAGGCTCCATAATACCTCTCTTTATTTTAATTATATTTTTCATCCTTATGATTTCCTCTTTTTTCTTTTTACATTGAATGGTGTGTCTTGAAATTCACGTTTTGAATTTATAAATCATTGAAAGGATTCTCTATGAAAGGACTTGACTATGTATAAAACAGTTCTGGGAGCTGGTTATTGAAGTCTTCAAAAGCTGATTTTACATTGTAAAACCGGATTTACTGTCATCACCTTAGCTTGATGAGTTCATGGTTGTTGTGAACATCTTTCTAAGCACTCAACGTTATGGGGCGTTTGTAGGCACAGTCAAATATATGAGTGACCAGTTGGGAGAGTGGGTGATACCGGGTTTCGTACATGTCGCGGATGTGCAGAAATACAACTAAGGGCCTAAAGAACATCCACGTCGTAGAATCAAGCAGAATCTAAATGCACAAGTGACAACAGTAAGGGTCAAGAGATCAGAACAAACACAAAAGAACAATTTTCCAAGTAAAATCTATTATAACTCCATCATCTAAATAAATTCCTATCATAGCATGCCATCAACCGTAATTTTGAGATTGATAATTTTAGAATTTATGCCATGGGGTAGTCTTTAAAAGCCTCTTACAAACTTTTAATGTCTAGTTTCAAATCAAAAATAATATATTAACAAGCTGTAGCATGGAGGGAGTACATAAATTATCATCATTGCCCGGCATGAATAGTAATTCACAGGTTTGGCTCAGACACGACTTAGATGAAATAATTAACTATGTACAGTACTTAACAGTATAAAAGTAATTAATCTAGCTGCCTCACACTGGTTTGGCCTAAATATACACGCAATAAAAAAGCCATAGGATTTCATTATTTTTTCACTCATGTTACTACTGCATTAGTAACTTAGAATTTTAATGTCAGAAGAATCATTCCTTTAATGAAAAATCTTTTCATTTCAAATGGTAAGATACTGCACATAAGCTGAGTGATGTCTATATAGTTATAAGAGTGGGCAGATGTTCTCAATTAATAGTTGTATGCATTCTTTAACTTTCACAGTTTACTGCAAATTATTATTTTAAATTAAGATGTAAGTAAGAAAAATGAAATTTTTATTACTACAAAATTACATAGATTCTGTTGATGGTTTTACAATCCTGTGTTGGTGTAGCTTTGGCAAAATATTTCAGACAAATTTGGGTTTTCTTCATGGGTTCTGGGTAGAGGCAAGCTGTTTGTTTGGCCTGTGGGCACTTCACAAGGAGATCCAAAGGGAAGGGTCAAGGTCATCAGTTGGCAAGAAGTCAACAAATAAGCAAGAGAAAAGGGCTCAGGTTATCGCCACTGCCAACAAGGAAAGAGGGTCATTGAGCCTTGTCCTTTGTCTGTCTGGTTGTACGGAGGAATGAACCCAGGAAGCACTGACCTATACATCCTCAGTCCTCACTCCCCACCTGTGTTTAGATAGGATCTTGCCAAGATGCCCAGGCTGGCATTTGTGATCATTCTACCTCAGCCTTCCAAGTAGCTGGGATTACCGGCGTGTGCCACCACACCTGGTTTAGGACCTTTATTTATTTATTTATTTATTTATTTAATTATTTCTCTCTTTGAGTTTACTGGTACATTTTAGGTATAGAATACAGTTACATTCATCATTGGGATCTTGTACCTTTACATGACAGGTCTTGGTTCTCATTTTTTCCCCTTATCCCTGCCCTCCCTTCACCCCCTCCTCCCTTCCCTATTTACAAATACTTTATTTCCAGTTTTTCATTTTCTCATATTTTTTTATTTTTCCTTATTTCCTTTCACCTACCCTTCTCACTTTCCCTACACCTTTAGCCCTTTTCTTCCTATTTCACATTGTCAATTATATCATTAGGATCTTATGTACCATTATACTTTTTCACACCAGAGAAACTATTCGGTATTTATACATGTTAGGATCTTCATTTAAAAGCTGATTCTTGGGCCGGGGATTTAGCTCAGTGGTTCCACCACCTGCCTTGAAAGCACAAGAACCCTAGTTCGATCCCTGGTACCAAAAAAATAAAATAAAAGCTGATTCTCATCTATGAATGTTCCTTTCTCTAAACTTGTAGATTATAACATGTTTTCCCATAAAAGATTCCATTTGATTATTCATTATCCTCATTTAATAAATGGGCAAAAAAGAGGAGGTGGCTTAGGAGTTCTTTCAAAATCACATTATAATAAGTGTAGGGTCAAAACTCAAAGCCAGGAAGTTCTATTTCCAGCCCTGATGGAGTAACAGAGACTGGACTTACCTCCTACACAGAACAATTTTAACAATCTGGACATACTGTATATAAGAAACAATGGTTTCAAGACAGTGGACCTCAGATAACAAAAGGCAGTGATCTCTGGGGGACAGAAAACAAAGGAGCCATAAGGTTGCTCCAGTCCTCTGTCTGGAGGATGTTTCAGCTGTATACAGGAGAGTCAAGCCTGGCAGAGCTCCTAGTCTCCCTAAATTGAGAAGATGGAGCTGGGAGTCCAAGGAGATTAGAATTTGCAGGACAGAGTACCAGAGAGGAGAGAGCTAATCAGAGAAACGGCCTGCAGATCAGCAAAGGGACCTCCTTAGGTTATGATGCTTCTGGGTGGGTACCTGCCCAAAGGGAATAGAAACAACAAGCCCCAGTGATTGTCAAGAGTCAGAAAGCAGTTTCTGTTCACACCAGCCAGAGTGAGAAATGTTGTAATTCCTAGGCATCAGATAGCATATTCAGAAGTGTTTCATCTCAGAACAGGAAAAAAATCACTCCTAAATACTGCTTTGATCCCAAGTAATAAAACATCAAAGCTAGACTCAAAAGAATCAAACTTTGCATTTAACTCAACTGCTTTCTGGAAAAAAACCTGGAGAATTTTTGTGGAAAAACTTCCAATGCCCCAAAAAGTAAAATTCACAATGTTTAACATTCAATATAAACCTAGCATTCATACAAAGAATCAGGAAAGTATTAGCCATTAAAAAAAAAAAGAATAAGAAGAATAGAAACAGACCCAATAATGGCACAGGGAGTAGAGTTGTTAAACAAGGACACTGAAGGGTGATAAGCATGTTTCATATGTTTAAGAAGCTAGATGAAATTTGGAACATATGAGGTAAGGCACATGGAGGGCACGCAACACTGAAATTGAACTTCTGGAGATGAAAACTATACTCTTGCAGATGAATTCCCAAGTGAGAAATGAGATGCTACGATCTTACTTGTTCTGCTGCCACCACAATATTCTTTCCTAGATGCTGAGTTTGATCCCAGTAGCCTAATATTTAATATTTGCTTAATTCTAAAATGCTCAGGTACAAGAGAAAACGCTTCTCATAGTCATCTGCTGTGTAACCACCCCCATCTCGCCTGCCCCCTCCCGCCTACCTCTGGGCCACAGACAGCACCTGCCGTAGACTGGCACTCCCTGAGATTACTGAAGAAAGTATCATCAGCAGCCCTCAGCGTGGCTCCTTCTGAGTCAGTTACAAGAAAAACTGTGTCATCAGACACCATTTTCCAACTGTGCTTTCTGTCTCCCCTCAACACTCTAGTTCTACAAAGCATGAAGTGTTGTCTCCTTGCACGTAACACAATTAATCAGGAACTAAGCGCTTTGCCAGCTCCCAGCTCTTTCTGTCCAAGGCAACAGACACTGTATCAAACCACAAGCTATTTTCTTCCAGACGGCCATGCAGCGAACGAAAATGCCATCCTTTTGTGTGATTTGAAACATCCTAGTGAGAATTAAATACCTTTTTTCAACAAAGCTGAAGAATAAATTACTTATTTAGGAATTTTTAGCAGGGCAGGAGTCCCAAACAATGTACATGCTAGCCTAGAGTTTCTATTAATCAGAAACACTCCCTTCCCTTCAGTATTAACCCTGTGTAATTCCCTCAGTATATCTGCCTCTCAGTAGCAGATATGTTCTTTTTATGAACTTTATTTTTGTGTGTATTCCCAAACCTGTAGTGAGTGAATTTAGAAAATATGCTAGTGTGGAAAACGTAAATATAGCCTTTTAACATAAGTATATAGATAATTTCATGCTTGGAGCATTAAAGTTCACTTAGAAACACTTTACTTGATAATGAAACTTACAAACAAATATTTTAGCACTTCTCACAAATATTTGAAGATTTCACTTTCTCACTAGATATATAACCAGCGCTGAAGAGTCAGTGTGGCTCTAGGAAATAGCATCATTCTTTCATGACTGATAACCTTTAGACACCAAATTTTAGTTGTTGAGTAAAAGTCAAAATAATATGCAAGAATACCCACATATACTGGATTCTGTGCTGTAATCACTCCTGTGAGGTCATCACTCTAGTGAAATGTAACTCTATCGGACTATCTTTCACAGTGTAGAAAAATGATTTGCTAGCAAGAATACTGAAAGGGAGGTGCGGTGCAGGCTTCCCCCTCGGTCCTCTCTCAGACCGTAAGCCCCGCTTTTATCATGCACGTGCAGGCAGGGCAGCCTGACGGTATGACAGGGTGGTGGACAACACTTTATCCCAGCACATCTCTGTTTCCCACTCTCATTAGCCCCTGGGCCAAGGAGTGTTTTCGAATGTGGAAATGAAAGAAGAGATCCCTAAATACTTGAAGTATCGTTCAAGTATTTAGCATCATATAAAGACATTGGGATGGGGTCTACAGCATCTCTTCGTGGCTCGGAGTCTGTTTTCTTGGTTGTAAAATTAGGTGGTTGGCTTGGATCCTAAGCTGCAGATCGGCAACCCCGAAACCAACTCTGATGTGACCTGCAGAGTAGTTCTCTTTCATTCTCATTCATTTGCATTAAAAACATTTCAAAGTGAGACATTTCATATAACATACAGAAGTTGCTGCTTATCTTAAAACACCCCCACCCTTCACAATTCCCACATCTGGCTGTAGCTGCAAAGAGAATGATCTGCATCCCTCTGAGAAAAGGGCAAGCCTTACACCAGCATGCTCACTTCAGCCACCTCTGTTTCTCCCAGGGCCCTTAAGCATTCGATTATGTGAACCCTGGGGAACATGATTTCTAGGCACCTTTCCAGCAATAAAATTCTGCGCATCTCTGACTTAAGTTGTTTCAAGGGAAGGAAAAGACTAAAGTATAGTAGCTCACCTATATTATAGGCTAAAATAGACTTCACTTGACTAATCTGACAGCCAAAATACCATTGATAATTTAGTAATTGTATATGTTTACTAAGGCAAAAGGCATAAAGTTCTTGGAAGACAAGAAGCAACACATTTAATTCATATATTTCCTTGTGTCTCAGAAATTTCTGTGACTTCCCGATGCACACTGAGATAAAGCTGCCCTCCAAATAGAAATTGAAAGGCCATAAGTTTCAGGATGACATTTTCATGTGTGTATGTGGTACTAGAGATGGAACCTAGGACCTTAACGTTGAGCTACATCTCCAGGCCTTTTGAAATTTTTTTTTTTTATTTTAAAACTATCTCACTAAGCCATGTTGTCCAGGAAGGGCTCAAACTTGCAGTCCTTCTACGTCAGCCTCCTGGAGTGCTGGAATTACGGATATGTGCCACCACAGGGTGCAGAATGACTTTTTTTTTTGGTATGGGAATTGAACCCAGGCCCTTGCGCTTGTGAGGCAGGCTCCGGAACCACTGAGCTAAATCCCCAGCCCCAGAATGATTTTTTTTTTCTTTTTATTGAGTTTATTGGTACATTCTAGGTATACAATACAGTTACACTCATTACTCGGATCTTGTACCTTTACATGACAGGTCTTGGTTCTCATTTTTTCCCCTTGTTAGAATGATTTTTTTACATAAAGAGAGTACCTTCATTTTTAGTATAGCATAAACTATGTAATATATCTAGGGAATAGTTTTAATCTGATTTTTCTCTTGTGGCTACTGGGATAGACTGGTTTCTAAAACACATTTTCTCTGAACTGGAACCCCTTCACAGCAAAATATTTGAAATTATTAGCATATTATACTATTCTTGCAAAATTCTAATGAACCTCACAAATATGCTTGCCCTACTCTGAGCAAAAAAATAATAATAATAATAATTTGTTTTTCCATTATTTTATTTAGCAATAAAGTAATACCAAAAATGTTATTACCAGAAACAACATGTTGTATAATTATTAGAAAGTTGAACTCATGAAATCATATTAAAGAACAACAATTACCACATGTTCAGTCAGATAATTCAAGGAAGAGACTTCTGTGAATACTAGGAGAACCATAGATGAACAGAGGGTTTTTTGTGCCCCCTGAATTTTAAAAGAATTGTTGTCATTTAACTAGTTAAAGCATGACTCAGCAACCAAATATCTATGGTGTCATTTTTAGTTTTTGCTTCTCTAACTTAATCTGGAGACAACCTCCATTTTAGATATTCATTGTTTGCAGTCCTTAAAAACGATTCTTAAATTGCTTTACGGGATCATCAATAGATTATATTATACCACATTATTATCTTAAAAAGACTTCTAACAACATGCCGATCAATGAGTGATGTGTAATAATGGGAGATGTTGCATATGGAAGATAAGATGTTATGGGCATATTTTAGTATATGTGTGGAGATATATGAATATACTTTTTAAAATATAGGTATAATGATAGTAATAAAAGGTAATAGCTATTGATTGGACAGTATACAGCTCTCTTTTTCCCCATGTTTTATTTAATCCTCATATTAACCGTACCCAGTTGGGTTTTTTTTTTTTTTTTTTTTTTTTTTTTTGA
>NW_022900949.1:69360064-69413848 GCF_012274545.1 Fukomys damarensis | reverse complement strand
TTTTTTTGAGACAGGGTCTCACCATGTAGTTCAGACTGCTCTGGAACTCACTGTGTAGCCCAGGCTGGTCTCAAACTCACAGCAATCCTCCTGCCTCAGACTCCCGAGTGCTGGGATTATAGGTGTGAACCGCCACGCCCGGTGTACCCAATTGGTTTTAATCCCATTTTAAAGATAAGGAAATTAAGGCCAAAAAGTGAGTAAATTAGTGAATCACATGGGTAATCAGAGGTAGGGCAAGGACCTTAGCCCTGACCTTTGTGAGTGCAAAGCTTGTAGTAGGATTATTTCCTACAAGCAGACAGCTGATGAATTGCTAACATTAGCTTTTAAGCTTCTAAATGCTGAATATATATCTCTTGGTATATAGATTAGCTTTCCACTCTAGTGACTCACTAAACTTGTTTTTATTGTTATGTAGTCTCTCCATACTGAATGTATGCACGGAGAGAAAAACTATTTCAAACACACAGTATTCTTCCAAGGTCAAGGTAGAAGCTTGGCAGTATCATTCCAGTTTGTCAGATCAAAGTCCAGTGAAGATTTAATGAATTGTTTGTGGTCTCAGTTTCTTGCAAGGCAAAAAAAGAGACCCCTAGGACCCTCATCACAAAATCTAGGTCAATGTTTGTTCTAAGCTTTTTTTTTTTTTCAGTACTTTCAACAAAATACAATTTTTATATTTTATTTGTACATATTTGCAGTAAATAATGATTATATCCCTTGTGGGGAGTTGTTTTGTGTACATAACATATATTAATTTTTTCATCCCTTCTGCTCCCTTCCTCCCCCATCTCTTGATTCCCTTCCCATTTGACAAATATCTATCTTGCTACTTCCTATTATCTGTATTTTATTTTGCTGTTTCTTTATCTATTGTGTTTCTCATATGAGAAAAACCATATGATATTTAATCCTTTTAATCCTACAGTAAACTGAAATCCCACTCTTCCAATTCTTAAATTATGCTGCTCCTTCACTCAGTGCTTTTAGTTTTACATATTAAGATTTAACATCAGCATTCACCATATCTTTTCACTCCTAACTTTGAGTGTTTCTGTCTGACTGCTTCTTTATTTTTGTACTTTCTAGGCTTTTTCTTCATTTCTGTTTTACCCTGATTATCCAGGACAGACTACATACATCTTTTGAAAGCTCTGATGTTCTCAATGAAAAGACCTTGTAAATGACCTTGTTTATCTCCACCGAGTTACATATCACGACTTCAAATGCCTCACTAAAATGTTACTCATTTGGCATCAGTATACAGAAAAGACTGCACCCTCTGATAAGATGTTCAGTGATGTTTTCATAGTAAGAGAATAGAGTTCTTAATGGGAAAAGGAGGGAAATATAATTTCCTCTGATTTAGCTGGTCTTTCAAACATTGTGGTGCTTTTTTCATAGAACTACACTATCAGGAGCTTGAAGATAAACTACCAGAAGAACCAATAAACTATTAATATTGTGACCTTATGTGTGTGTATTGGGGAAGGGGCTTGCAAGAAAATCAAGCTTAATAACTAAACTCTTTGGTTGCCAAATCTCCAAAAAGTATCATTTGTTCTACACTTATGTATCATTTCCTCCCCCACACTTTTCTCTACTTGGTTTAATTGTGAACTTTGATGACATGTTATGCATTTAATGTGCTGCTCCTTGTAAAAAAAAAAAATTTAAACGAAAGCTGAATTTATACTCAAATACTACAAAATGAGTTCGACCCTAAGGGAGCAGATGGCCACTCTCCGGCTCCCACTGGAATATGTCTGTGGTGATAGTGCCACCAGGGGGCAGGGTTTGACTTCCGGAGGAGGTGGCTTCCTCCCTCTGGTGCAGGCCTTGGGGTCACCACAATAGCCATAGAGTCCTTGAAGTTTCTATGATGAAGCCACTCAGAGTCTCTCTGCCAGTGTATTTGTGTAGATTTCTGACATTCTAGAAAATTCTCAGAATCTATCTTTTAGTTTTCCTGAGAAGACATAAAACATGAAGCAAATCTACCAATAAAATGCAGTGTATAGTTAACTTATCCCATATAAAAGCTGCAAAATATCAAAATTTTTTAAAAAGTACAGGCCAGGGCAGAGTTTCTCAATAGTAGCACACTGACATTTTGGGCTAGATGTTTACCATGCATGGTAACATAATTAGCATTATTGCTTGTCTTTAAGTATTAGGTGCTAATAATCCCCTTTCCTATCCCTTCCCCTGTTTTAAAAATGAAAAATGTGTCCACATATTGCTAAATGGCCTGCTTGAGAATTATGCCTGCTTGAGATACACTGGAATAGATTATGAATAGATGACACTGCAAAAAATAAAAATACTAATAATAGAAGCTTTGAAATATTACTTATAAGATGTCAGAAATGGAAAGACCTGCTCTCTAAGCCTATTGTCTCATCTTAAAAATAGAAATGACAATGTCTTCCATCAAAGGGTGCTTACAAAGATTAAAGCAATTAACACAATACTTGGCACACAGTAAATATTCATTTAATCATAAATGATAAATAGGATTGTTAGTATTAAGCCATCATTATGTCCTTTCAATTATAAATCAGAAACCTACAGAAATACAGAGAAAAATAAAACAATTTTACATTACATAAGCTTACTTGAACACCTTGTGCTCAGTTATATAGCTAAAAAAGATTAAATTGACTTTCTTTCCACTTACATAGCTAATTATCTCAAGAATACCCTATTTTCCTTTAGGTGAAGGTCAGAGAGCAATAATTCTTGCATCCCGAATGTCTAACATGTAGGTAATGATGAAGAAATAAAATTTTTAAGTACTTTGGAGGATTTCTATGTATAGAGAAGTTCTATGTAAATATTTCTCTGAGAGGAGGCTTTCACTCTCAATTTATTTATAGACTTCTATCTTACAGGAGATAAAAACAGAAATTAATTGGGCAGGAAAAATAAGCAAAAGATTTCAAACAGCCATGATCTTCAGCTGGAATGAAGTAACTGCCAAGATTTTGAAACCGCAGAAGAAGTTCAGCCAAAAATGTTTGTTTATGAAAACTAGAATGTGTTAGATATTTCCATCATACCAGCTTATCATTTGAAATTTCTGCTGCCTCAGATGAAATTGTACTTTTTCTGTTTCCTACTACTAGGTTCCCTCCCTAACCACAGTTGCTTTCTGGTTGGAAGTTTGCAACTTGGGGAGAACAGGAACAGAATCAGCTTAGCTAGCCAGAAGGACAAGAGGAGAGTTTTAACATCTTATGAAAAAAGGGTAGCACTGACAAGCTTTTTGTTACAGCACAGCTCAGGAAGAGCAGAGTAGACGTTGACAGGTGACAACTTGAACAGTTTTGTTGATGGTGATAAAAGCAAACAGCCACTGTGAAAAGTGGAAGTGAGAAAAAGAGAAATTCCCACAGCAAAGTTAAAAACAAGAGGATACAGTGGTCTTGGCAGGACACAAAGTCTTAAAAAATATCCCCCTTTTCCTTCCACAGTTGCTGCTGTATGAGAATACACTGCTACACCATCCAGCCCTTCAAGGCAAAAATGCTATATTTTGCCAATTTACAAACCAAAAGATGCATCTGATTTTACATTTAGAGGAGGAACAAACTATCAGAAGGCAGAAAAGGTACATTATCTTATACAGCTCTCTTGAAAAGAGTTCATTTTAAACTCTCGCTCAGACTCACACAAAAGCAGGGAATACATTTTAATTTCAAATCTGATGTGTGATCTGGTAACTCACTTATTGCGAATGAAGTTTTCACAGGAAACAGCAGTCCCTGGTGTCTCATTTTATTTTTCAGTCGGCAAAGTGTCGTTTACCTTTTATTGGCCCAGCATCCATGCCTGTTGCCACAGGCTGTTTAATTAGAAAGCCCAACTAGCCCAACATAGAAAAGAAGTGGAGTCGCAAAAATGGTTGATAGAATGGTCGAAATTTTGTATCCCAATCAGTGGGGCAGTATCATTGTAATTCATATTTTTAAATTACATAGGATGTAAGAACACTTATCAAAGCAGTCCAGTATAAGCAGCTTTTTAGTAGTATTTTCCAGCTCCACTCCCCAAGTCCACCCCTTGCTCATACTTTAGCTTGGCTACTTCTTGCAGTTTCCTAAACTCTCCAAATTTGCTGGCAGGGGGAAATAGTCATTTACACCATAGTGTGAATTTGACAACAGCAACTAAAGCCCCAAGCCCTAGGAGCTCCACATACCTAATCAGGTTTGATGCATCTAACAATACTATGAACGAGACTGGACGAACACGTGCTTCTTCATCACCCACCATGAGCACCACTGTTAACACTTCCCAACTGGGGGAAATAAATCACAGGTGAAGTGAAAAGTCAGACCGCCCATAGGAAGCAAGTCCTATGTGCTGAATTCCCATCTTTTGGTCCCTGTCACTATTCTCTCTCCGCCACCTTAACCCTGGCTCTCCCCTGAGCCCCTGTGTTTTCTCCTCAAGGAGACCCTAGTTCTAATGGGGAGGGGGCCTGGAAGGTAAAGGAATTTTAGATACCCGTGAGTGGGTGTGAAGGGCATCCTACCGGATGACATCCTGCCGGACATACCTAGCTATGCCAGAGCTAAATGTTTAAAGCAAACGCAAGGTGTAATGAGTAATTCTTAAGCAGTACTTTCTCACATTTCAATTTCTGATGCTTTGTGAGGCCAAATTCAAACATTTTAGCTCGGAGTATTTTTGATGTGCATTGGGTTTGGTTGTGCCTATTAATCATGATTATCAGCATTTAAACTACATTTGCAAATCAAGATGCCCCAATGAAGTCTTTTTCAAATATTAGCCTGCATCCAAATTGCCAAGAGAGTTCATTAAACATAGCTTGCTGGACCCCACCTGCAGAGTTTCTGATTCAGTACCTCTTGGGTGGAGCCTGACATGTGCACTTCTAGCAAAGTCCTGAACTAATGTGAGGCTGCAGACACCAGCATTTATTAGAGACCTTGGTGAAGGAAGCACCTGTGCTGTGCTGTTCACTCCGACAGCCAGCCCAAGGCGGGAGGAGCCCTGGGAAAGTGGTTACTGAGATGTGTCAGATGCTGAAAGTACACTCCAGATTTTGAAGACATGTTACAAATAAATGCCAACAATTTTCATATTGAAATAATAATTCGGATATATTGGGTTATATAAAATGTGATCAAAATGAATTTCTCTTTATTAATGTGACCTAGAAAAATGTGAAGTACATGTGTGGCTCACATTATATTTCTTTGGACGGTACTGACCTGAAGAATCAAAACACAGAAGACAGTGGGGATCACAGAGGACTCAGATCTCCAAATCTTTAAATACTTAGGGACAAAGAAAATATGTCTGCTTCCAGATTTGACCTAAGAGCCCCTGCTTGGACCCAAATATTTGGCACCACATTTTTAAATGTAGAGCCTATATACCATGTCTCCTTCCACCTTTTTCCGGTGTTAATCAAGTACCTCATTGTAATTCTTAAAGACATTTGAGTATGAGAGTGAAAAATATTTCTGAATATAAAAATGTCATTACTCTTTTTAAAAACTGAGCTTTCAGCAGGGCATGGTGGCGCAGACCTGTAATCCCAACACTGGGGAGGCTGAGGCAGGAGGATCACTATGAGTTCGAGACCAACCTGGGCTACATAGTGAGTTCCAGGTCAGTCTCAACTACATACTGAGACCCTGTCTCAAAAAAAAAAAAAAAAAAGACGGAACTTTCTTTAATCAAATTCATTTGTCTTACCCTTGATTATAAAATGGCTACGTGTCTCAAAAGGCTTTTATGTATTCCAAAGATCTCACTTTTTAACTCTATCAGTGATGAGATAAAAATGAGAACAGGGGTTGGTATTCCCATTCTAAATATTTTGTAATATTTAGGGAGTAACAAAATAAGGGGTTAAATGCCCAGTGTAGATGGTGTGGCTGGCTAGTGGCAGGGCAGATTCTGCCAGGACTCCAGGCCAGTGCTTTTCTGCTGTGCTTCAATTTTCACAATTTTAATGGTAAAGGAAGTAAATAATATCTGATAGCAGGTAGGCAGTCTAATCTAGGGTATATACAGAAAAGATTTTGAGAGAAAACTAAGCTCATAAATGCAAATTAAAAACGTTTCCAGATTAAATGAGTGTTGTATGCCCAAGGGTAAGTTTCACAAGTTGCCGCTATCCAGATTCTCAGTTTCCTAAGGAAGTTCACTTCCACCGAAAAGAGACACCCAGCCAAATATTACAAAACCTGAGAAGGCAAATTCCTCAAAAGAGTATCCACAGATCAACAATGAGAATCTATACCAAGGAGCAATTAGGTAGAGACTCAACATACCAATGCTGAAAATGTTTGAAGAAATAAAGGAAAATATAGACCATAGAATATGAACAGAAAGCTAAAAAATAAGGATAAAATAGTTTTACAAAAAAACAAGTAGACTCCTTAAAAGTTTTAGCACCAGTGTCTGAGTGAATAAATTCACAAATGAATATACACTCGCAGTCGCTCTCTTTAGCATTGCTGGAGAGGAGCACACAGAAAGAGAAGCAAATGGCTTCTGAAGCCTGAATGATAAAATAACTGCAATAAAGAAAATGGTTTTGAACAGAGTGTTCACTGAGCTGTCTAACTCTACAAGCAAATGACTTACAAATACCGGACTGCTCTTTTTGATATTTGAGAGAGATACTTTGATAGAAAATGATTCTAAAATGTAATTACTTGATCTTTTAGTTCTATCTTTATTATCATAGGAAATCATGGACTATTTTTTTTCTTTAGATTACAAATTCATTTAAACAGCAGCTTGTAATGAACAATTTAATTAGATTGGTTTCAGCTTGCCTAAAAGCTTAAGAAGGTATTAATATTATAATCAGAAAAGCAGGGAAAATATTTTTAGAATGAAAAGAAAGAAAATCGTCCTTATCGTGCTTGTTTTGAGGATTCAGGAAGCTGTGAAGGAATACAAGGTAATTCCTAAAAAAGTAAACAGTGACTAAAGGTAGCCTGGCAACAATAAGCAAATTCCTATGTTTGCAGCAGACGGAAGGTTCCCAGCACATTTGTTCAGCTGTTTAGGACTATTTTTATCTATACTTCTGAAAAACAACAGCTTGACATTTTTAGCCTTTTAACAAAAAAGGTTTACCAATGATAAACCATTTTTTAAAATATATGCTTTCCTTACCAATGGCTGTTCTCAGTAAATTGTTCCCTGAGTAAATTCTTCGAAAAAGAATGGTAAGGTTAAAATAAAACACATCTACACTTGCTGTCTGAAAGACACATCCAGTACTTTCATGTTATCTCATTTACTTCCTACAGTTATCATGCACAATAAGAGTCACTATTCTCATCTTATAGATGAGGAAACTAAGGCTCACATTCAGAGAAATGCAGCGACTTACCCAGAGCCACATATATAATGACAAGTGGCACAACACAGTTTGATTAAAAATGTGTTGACTCCAAACTTATCTTCCCGCAAGGCTAACTGGTGCTACAGAATTCATGTAAACCACAGAGCTTAAATAAAAGTTATAGCAAGACCCAGAAATAGGAAAAAGTGGGAAGAGGTAGATCTTCCTGGTGGTTCTTTAAAATTAATATTAAATGAATAAAAAAATTAATACATATTACTGAGGTACTATGTAATGTTCCAATATATGTATTTATTTTGTAATGTTTACATCAGGTGAAATAAGTATGTCTCATCAAGTGTTTTTCATTTTTTTATGATGAAAACATTCCAAATCCTTTCTTCTTGCTATTTGAGGTTATATAACACATGATCATTATTTTATCACCTTACTGTGCAGTGAAGCGCTAGAACTTCTTAGTCCTGTCTGTCATTTGGCACCCAGGGACTGCTGCGCTTTTCCTGTGCTCTACCTGCCCCTAATCTTCCTAGGAAGAGAAGCAAGATGTAACTGAAATAGAATGTTTTCTCTAGGGCTCTGAATTGCGGCTCAGAACATCTTTCTCTTCAGTTTCTTGCCAAAACACGGTTCTTCCACTTCAAAAACAAAGGATCCCCATGGTTTCCCACTAGTTTGTTCTCAGTCTAAAGCTGCTGCCGATCATCAGAAATCTCCTTTTTCTCTTCGCTACGAACCGTGTTTCTCTGGGAAAGCTTATAGTGATAACAAAATGGCCCATGTCACCCTCATATCCAGAAATGCCCAGAGCACATCCAACACCTCCAAAACAGTTACATAACATCTGTAAACTTTCAGGGGCCGTTTCCCAGTGATGATCCTGCAGAAGTTGGTGAGAAGGGGTCGTTTCAAGGGAAGTCTCTACTCAGGTTGGCCGGTTTCATATTTTTACCATTCTGTTTCCCTTGCACCCTCAGGAATCCAAGTGCTTTCTTTTATTCCTTTCCCCTTCCTGCACCCTAGTACTCTGTACTCAGTGACAAAGACAAAACATCCCCCAAGCCTCTGTGTGGTATAACCTTCCACACATGAGAAAGAATTCTGTCTTTAAGGCTTTTATTTCCAACAGCTAGACTTGAACACTACAAAGGAAAAGAGTGACTGATTTTTTTCATTTTGCATCCTCGACACCTGCACACAGTAGGTGTTCAGTGGCCACATGACAGACAAATGAATACCTGCTGCATATGCTCCTTGCACTTCTACCTCCCTGTTCTTGCTCCCTTTCCATCCCCTACCATTTATCTCCCTCTTTCCTCCACTCTTAAGTATGACAAAGTTTGTTTCCTTATTAAGCAGGCAGTCATAGTCATTCTACACATGCTTAGCTAAAATGTTCTTCTAATTAGTACATTCACCACTGTGTCCAGATTCTCAAGTGATACGCTCACTAAGATGATAAATACCTCACTAGTTTTCAGGGTTGATCCCCCACCTGGTCTGAAGCAACCTTTTGCACATTCAACACTAGTCATTGTGAATTGGCGGGAACAGAAGAAGGCACTGACCTCAGCTTTGAAGAAGTTGGATTTCAAAACTATGCTTATAAATCAGCCTCTCAAATGCAAACTTTTCCCCTATTCTATTCTATTATGAATGCTGGTTACAGTTTCAGACTAGTCAATAAAATTATCCTCTCTCCAAATACGGGATTGGTAGAACCATCCTGATTGTGTGCCCGCAAAACAGGGTCAAAAGGGAAAAGAGGGAAGAAAGGAAAATCTCCTTCCTGCTTTGGGATTCTAATATAGCCAGTGTAGTTCTTTCTATCTCATAGAGTCTTCATACTCAGAACCAAAGATTTATTTTAAAATTAATTTTATGGGTACATTTTATGGACACAATATAATGACATTCATCATTGGAAATCTGTGCCTTTATGTAGTATACCTTGGCAGAACCAAAGATTTACCTCAGTTTTCAGTTTTGGCATTCAACCAGACCCTTTTCAACTATTAAGTTTCCTTAACTTTGAAATTGCTAATTTTTTTTTCCTAAACAAAATCCAGCTGATCAAACCTCGATGTTAGGAGGATAACAAATAGGTGAATTAATCCATATTAAGACATGAGTGACTTTTAGCCCATAAACCTTTTATGAAATAATTAACTTTTAGTGGAGAATATTTGCCTAAGGAAATTATACTTCTAAATTGGAATATATTCAATAACTGTAATAAAATGAGTGGAAGAGTCCACAAGGCATACAAAAGTCCTTCTAAGTGAGAAGCAACTAGCTGTATCTCCCTAGAAGGCTAGTCCTACGCTCTGTTAAATTAGTCCCTCTTTTCTTCTTGTTTTCTAAACCACACATTTGTGAAAGCACCAAAAGAAATTTTTTTGCCTGTTTGTTTTGTTTTTGTTTTTTTATTTGTAGTGAGGCTAAAGTGGACACAGAGTAGTTATGTGAGACTCTATAAAAGAGCAGGCTATAAAATAATTTCATAAGCCTCACAGAAATTAGTCTCGATACTCTCTATAGCATCGAAGTTAACTATTGTCCACTCATTCATTTGACCACACACTGTCATTCCTGAGGTCTTTGTCAACTGCCTCCTGGACTGTACCAGTAGTAAACAGGATGATTCAAACTGGCCTCCCCTCAAGCAGCTGACAGACCATTGAGGAACACAGATATGATTAAAGTATCAAAATCTGCATCCAGAGTTCCAAAGCAACTAACGAAAGTTGAAAGAACTTTCCACAAAATGTAACAGGTGACACCGATGTTTCCATGAGCAAAAGAAGCAAAGGATTAGGGTTGTATAAAGTTGAGTGCAAAATGAAAAGATGATGAGGCCACGGAACCAAATACTTGGATAGGAAGAATAGCATTACTTACTTGGAGAAGGCATCTTCAACCTCCTTCCCAGGATGGACTTTTTGATGGACGTAGATGGCACAGAATGTGTTCATTTTCCAAATCACATAAATGATCTATTTGATTTTTGATTATCTAAAATATGGAAGCAAATATTTGCAGAAGTCCTTGTAGAGCTCTTTCCTGCACATCTGACTCTTCCTAAAATCCCGAAGAACTGCTGCTGTTCAAGCACTCACCAAAGATAAGCCTTGCTGATTATCCTAGCCTAATCTGTTCATTTGACAGCCTCGCTATACAAAGGGTTACTTCAGAGTTAACTCCAGATGTGGCTAGCAGGAGCGCAATGGAGAGGTTCAGAGATTTTTACGAGACTGAGTTGAAGTTAAAGAATAAACAGTTACTGCCTGTAGAGGCTAGGAAAACCATGGCAAGAATGGTATTTCCCAAAATACTGAGCCCTTCCTCTTACCCATTTTAAATCTATTCCTACAATGACCCACTTCTCAGTAACCTCAAAGCACTTACTCTTACTATTTAAAGGATAATACTAAAAATTTCTATACCTAAATGGAGGGTGAGATGAAAAAAGTGGTTTAAATAATAAGATACAGTTGTGTCATACTTCTCATATTAAAGATAAATTAACATCACTTTACCTCAGAAATAATTTTCAAATTGTTCCGAATAATTCATTTAATTCAGTAATGTTTTTCAATATTTTGAATATATTTTGAATCAACTGGAAAGGGAGAATTTACTTACAGAAAAAAATGCAAAAGGATCTGGACAGTTTTCATATAGGATGTCACTTCTCTTTATCTGGAAAACATCATTCCCTATATAGACAATATGTTCTAAAAATTACATATATTGTATGTGTGAGTTTTTTGTAGTACTTTTGGTTAAATTTAGGGCATTGCACAGAACTACATCCCTTCAGAGGTTTTTGTTTGTTTGTTTGTTTTGTTTTGTTTTGTTTCCTTTTTTAATTTGAGACAGGCTCTTGCTATGGAGTTTCCGCTGGCTTTGAACTCTCTATGTAGCCCAGGCTGATCTCTCAAAATCACAGTGATCTTTCTGTCCAGCCTTCCCAGTGCTGGGATCACAGGCGTGTGCCACCACACTCGGCTCTTTTTTATTGGAGACAGAGTCTCGCTGTTTCCAAGGTTGGACCAGAGTTTATCACTATCCTCACTCTGAGTGCTGGAGGAGGTGCAAACCACCTGACCTAACTTATAATTTTCAACTTTATAAATTCACAATGTTTCTTCAGAAAATGTGATCTAAATTGTTTTTCTTAAGACTAAATTTGAGTTACTGGATTTAAGATTGAGAAGCTTACTGTTTACATGTGCCAATCTAGATATTTTACCTTTTTATTTTTATTCTTTTTCCAGGATCATTTGGTGTAGTGCCTGAGACTAAATCGACTGAGGAGATCAAAATGATTCTCAACTCTTCTACCGAAGATGGTATTAAAAGAATCCAAGATGACTGCCCCAAAGCTGGAAGGCACAATTACATATTTGTCATGATCCCCACGTTATACAGTATCATCTTTGTGGTGGGAATATTTGGAAACAGCCTGGTGGTGATTGTCATTTACTTTTACATGAAACTGAAGACGGTAGCAAGTGTTTTTCTTCTGAATTTAGCACTGGCTGATATATGCTTTCTGCTGACTCTGCCACTGTGGGCTGTGTACACTGCTATGGAATACCGCTGGCCCTTTGGCAATTACCTATGTAAAATAGCTTCTGCTAGCGTCAGCTTCAACCTGTATGCCAGTGTGTTTCTCCTCACCTGTCTTAGCATCGATCGCTACCTGGCTATCGTTCACCCAATGAAGTCTCGCCTTCGACGCACAATGCTTGTTGCCAAAGTTACCTGCGTCATAATTTGGCTGCTGGCTGGCTTGGCCAGTTTGCCAGTTGTCATTCACAGAAATGTATTTTTCATTGAGAACACCAACATCACGGTTTGTGCTTTCCATTACGAGTCCCAAAATTCCACCCTCCCCATAGGCCTGGGCCTGACCAAAAATATACTGGGTTTCATGTTTCCTTTTCTGATCATCCTTACGAGTTATACTCTGATTTGGAAGGCCCTAAAGAAGGCTTATGAAATTCAGAAGAACAAGCCAAGAAATGATGATATTTTTAAGATAATTATGGCGATCGTTCTGTTCTTTTTCTTTTCTTGGGTTCCCCACCAAATATTCACCTTTTTGGACGTATTGATCCAGCTGGGCATTATACACGACTGTAAAATTTCAGATATTGTGGACACTGCCATGCCCATTACCATTTGCATAGCTTATTTTAACAATTGCCTTAACCCTCTTTTTTATGGCTTTCTGGGGAAAAAATTTAAAAAATATTTTCTCCAGCTTCTGAAATACATTCCCCCAAAGGCCAAATCTCACTCAAACCTATCAACAAAAATGAGCACACTTTCCTACCGCCCTTCAGATAATGTAAGCTCATCTGCCAAGAAGCCAACGCAGTGTTTTGAGGTGGAGTGATATGTTCAAAGCCTGTCTGTAAAGTGATCTTGTGAAAGAAGGAGCCCGAAAATCATTCCTCTACAGTGCTTCACTACCAAAGCAGCATTAGCTACGTGGAGTGGACTGCAGCTGCTTACCTAAAGCTCTGAACAAAAGCTTTGCTTTCCCTTTACAACAACAAACAAGAAGTCACATTTTGCATTAAATAGGCAATGGCCGCTCAAGAATGTCAGAAACTGAATGCTCGTGTTGACTGGAAAATTTTACTGGCAGAAATGGAATCTCCCCATTCTTTTCTCGTTCCATTATTTTTGACCTCCACATAAAGGTGTTTAGAATTTGTTAAACCGTCAGACAAGCAAACAGGAGATCAGAGCTCAGGATTATTCTGCCCAGTTTCCAATGGGAATAAAACTTTTGTGTCTGCTTAGCTTTTATCAACTGTGACCGACTTGTACCTGCTTCTACACAATTTGTACAAAGACTCACTAAGCAAGAGTTACTATATTTCAGAACTTTCTGTGAAATCCAGCCAGTGTCTTAAAGACTCACACTGCCAAAACATTGCCAGCAAAGTGGCTTATTTGTATAATGGTGTTACTGACATCACACATAAAAGTTAAACTACTTGTAAAGTTGTTACTCTGTCCCAGGTCTGTCTTCCTAGTCATATTAATTTTATTTCATAGCTGAGAAATGTATATAATTTGTGGTTAAAAAGATTATAGATAATTAAGAATGCTTTACTGTTTTTAAAAAGTATATATTCTACAAATATATGTATATGTATATCTATGTCTCTTAACTGTTGTTGTTTGATTGCAATTTGACATATATTTACCTTGAAATAAAGTAATTTAATCTTGACATATCTAATCTTCATTACTTAAATGATAAATTATTGTATTCAGTTGTAAATATTTTCATTTAAAGTTTAATATAACTAATAATTTAACATTTAGTTATAGATTTTTGTACCACTATACACATGTACATATATAAATTATGACACTGAATCATAATGTAGATAGAACTTGGTATACAGACTTTTCATTTAGCATAATAGCATCTTAGTCTCCTACCGCATTAAATGTTTTTCTAAATCATTTTAATTTCTGTACAATGTTACAAAATTCAGACATATCCTAATATTGTTAGCCAGTCACCGAATTGGAACATTTAGTTTTTTTCTAATTTTTTCAGTATCATAAAAGCGAGCCCCAGGAAATTCCAAATATCTGCTGTGAAGGACAGGATCCCTGAGGGCAGAGAAGAAAGTAAATCAGGAAAAAGTGAGATAGAAGACTAAGAAGTAGACAGGAGGCTGCCTGACACCCTGGGGTGCGGACTTCCAGGGTAAAGTTTCCTGAATTATTGCTATGTGCTTTACACCACGAAACCATAGAAGAAGTGAGGACCCTATGCCATCAAGGGCCAAAATACACAGCCTGCATTCTGTCTGGACTCCCCGACAGACAGGAACCTGGATCCTCTCCACGTGTCAGGGAGCGACAGTCAAAACATCCACCCTGTCCGGGGCCATGGCAGAGCCTTCATTCATCCTGCCAACCCATCCGGCTTGAGAAATGTAACTGAGTTTGAAACCTGAATTCCCATCATTAGAAAGAGCCAGTCTTAGAAATCTGACTGGCCTTGTTTTTTTTTTCATAAAGATTTTGCATTTTTTTCATACAGTTTACAATGAGCAAATTTAGCTTTCATAATATTCATTTCCAAATCATTCATACACAAGCTTTAGATAAATAAATCTCTAAGAGTTTAAAGACCTTAAGATTTACCCTTCAAGCAATGTGATAGGAAAATATTTATCTAGACACACAAGAGATGTAAATTTGATGAATAAATGATGTTAATTCTGAAACTATTAAAAGTGAGTTTGCTATTATGAATGCTTTGCTTCAAGAATCCAAATGATGATGAGGCATTTATGCCTTCGGGCCATGACATATAAAGCTTCTTTTGAAGAACTAAACAAGATGACAAATAGAGAGTTTGGCAGAACCTCCCAGTGAATTGGGATATATCTCATGGAACTTCTTTTCCAGGCCTGATGAAGCTCTGCTACACCATATGGGCACACACACTTGCTAAATGACAATGTCCCACATATAAACAAATAAGCTTCAGTCCTCCAGAATGCAGGCAGATAGAAAGATGGCTGCTGCCTGCCAATAAGGAGAAGTCCTGGGAGGGTTCAGCATACAGAAGTCCGTCCTGTACACAAGCTGCTGCACAGACCTGCTGCAAATCAGCCAGCACTTGTTGACATAAGAACCCCCCGGAAGTGTGCCCCTTTTGACTGGTAGCCTCCTCCTAGCCACTGCTGCTACAGAGAAGTTTCCAAGGAGTTCTGACTACACAAAAAGCAAAATATATCAGCCAGAAAATATGCAGGCAATTCTCTTAACAAGCAACAAGTAACTAAACTACTTCTTTTTTTTTTTTGGTACCAGGGATGGAACTCGGGTCCTTGCACTTGAGAGGCAGGTGGCAGAACCACTGAGTTAAATCCCCAGCCCTGTCCTTATTCATTTACATACAAAGTAAGGAATGAGGATAAAGAACCTCTCCGTGGACCATACTGCCTTGAGTCCCCTTATCCACTCTACCTCCTCTGAGAAATACACCCTATTTCCCTTTGTGTGTGCACAATTAATGAAGAATCTGGATAGAGCTCCCCCTGCCCCAGCAGCCGACACATCTAATGAAAGATGTGAGACCTAACTAAATCAGCCCAGCATGTGCCTATGGCTGCAAGAGGATAGGTATATGACCTAAATTAACCTGATCGTAGTAAATCTGTGACCTTTGTCTTACCGGACAAAATGTTCATCCTTTTTCACGTGGAGACTAAATGGATATGAGGAGCTGTTACAACCATTTTATCACTCTAATGGGAGAGACAGGAAGTTCCAGGATTTCTCATGGAAAGCATAAGATTACACCCGAAGTGTTTTTTTAAACAATGGACAAAGAAATGGAGAAGAACCAAGGCTTTATGACATAGGTGGAAATTGACTTTCTAGGCCAGAAACAAAAACTACCCTCTAGACCTCTTTTTCCAAGCCAGATTTCTCTTTCTTTCTCAAGCCAGTTAGAGGATGGGTTTCTTATCAACATTATCCACGACAATCCAATTTTCTGTGAAATTATTATGGCTATCATTCATCAAATTCTTCCTATAGGATAAGGATAGGATTCTCTGCTTATATGCATTATATTATTTAGTCCTCATAACACCCATCCCTGTCAGTTCTGTTATTGCACAGTGAGAGAGAAAGAAGCTTAGGAATTTTGCATAATTGTTCCAGTGCAATGTAACAGAGATCCTGAAGTTAAAATTTTTACCCCGGCATTTTGACTGCAGAATCTGCCCTCTTATTTTCTAAACTACATTACTCTTCTTTGGACCCTTCCTCAAAAAAAAAAAAAATATAAACTATGAAACATGTAAGGCATTTCCAAAATATTGTCTATGCCTATTTGTTCAAAATTAATATAATATTTTACTTAGGCCCACATTTTCTGGATTCAAAGCTAGAATATCAATAGTCCTTGTCCATGAAAATTGGGCATAATAGAAAGGATTAATTGGCCTTACACAGCATAGCACTTTATTTTATGTTTATTGTAATTTGAATTTGGATGAGTTTATATTGGGTCTAGCAAGTAAACAGTCTACTACAACTGTTAACTGTCACAGTAATTCGTTAAATGCTCCAGTCCTTTGTGCAGCCAAGAATTTAGATAGCATTTATTAAATGGGAGAGGGAAGGAAATTCCTAAATTAATTTTCATGTCAAATTTTGCCTTCTTTCAGCCTAGTGGAGTAATTTTTTTAAAAAATATGATAGATGCCATTATATTCTGAGAAAGATTTCTATTTACACTATACAGTTTGGATTTGGCAATAGATTTTGATGAGGACTAAATTTGAAATAATGAAAACAAATGTAATTTATGCCACCCATACATGGAGACCTGAAGGATAAAGGTGGTAAGATCAAAGCCGTGAGTCTAGGAAACAGTTCCAACAGCATCATTGAAAGCCACCCCAAAATAGATTGTATTCAAGACAGAGTGAGGTTAAAAGTCGCAACAGAACAAATAAAGCATACTCACTGTTGCACCTTTTGCTTCTAGCCATAGAGCAGACAGAAAGGAGCAGGTGTGTAAAACATTTAAAAACAAGCAGTTGGGCCACAGGCACAGAGAATGACCATGACATGATAAAACTGAAGCCCAAGATGTATCAGAAAATAGTGATACAGCCTATCATGGGGGAAAGTTAGGCAAATAGATCTGTGATTCTTAATGAAAAGCATGCCCTTCAGGGTATAACTTGGCAATATCTAGATGAATGTTTATTGTCACAACTTGAGTTAGGATGTTATTGGCATCCAATGTATAGAGGTTAAAGGGTGTTGCAACCCACACAACAAGGAACTATGTTGTCCAAAATGTCAATAGTGCCAAGGATGAGAATCCCTGAGGGACATTTAAAAAAAGAAAGAAAAAAAAATATCACTTAAACCATATGAATTGTCTGCAGTGCATTGTGTTAAGTAATAAAGTGCTGGTCTCCTGATTTTTATAACCTACAAAGTGCTTCTTCCCCCTCTCTTTTTTCTGTGCTAGTCACCTCAGAGTGCATTGCACATGAACTTCATCCACATAACCTACTTTATGGGAAAACACTGTGGTTCAACAAAAATGTCATTTCTTCATATAAGTAGGCATTTATATTAATTTTATCCAAAAAATGGTATATTTAAAGTCAGTTGTGAGTGTTAGGAACAAAAGTAGTAGGAAGCAGGATGTAAGTAAAATGGTTAAACCCTCACTTCCACAGGAGACAAAAGAGAAGGTGTGGCTCCCACTGAGCAGCTAATACTCAGAAAAGACACAAGGTGCAGAAATGAAAGGGGAGCATGTGGTGCTACTGGCAGCTGCATCAGGATGCTCCAGAGTATCTTAGCATTTGATATGATTCTGATGAAAATTTTTATTGAACAAAACCAAAGTTTTATGTTTTTGTTTTTGTTTTTTAGTTTTATTAGCCAATATTTCCATAGAGGATTGAAATGCTTTTCAATGAAGAACACATTAAAACAGAGTAGCACAAAACAAGTCAAACAGAAAAAAAAGTCACAGAAAGGCTGAAACAAAACCCCTGACGGCAGGCAATATACTCTTGGTTCCTGAGCCTTCTGTAGCTGGAATGAAATGGCATCACTACACCTCCAAATCTTTAATTAAGTAAAGGCAGATTAGGATCCCAAGTGGAGTGCTCTGCTTGATGCAGAATTCCTAAGGAAACCTCTCACATGGGATCATGGAAGGAGGCATAGTATCACATAATGGACTATTTTAAGAAAAGTTTTTGGTGTTTTTTTTTTTAATTGAACTCTGACTCATGTGATTCCTTTGCAATGTTCATCCATAGAATCCAAGAACATTGCACCAATTCCATGAAGGTTGAAGAAGGAACATCATATGTAGTACTATGGAATGAAAACCATCCAATACTGCATTCAGAAGGACTCACGATGCCACTGTGGTGACAGCAGGAGATTTTGAGTCCCTTGAAGCCTTAGATGACATTGGTTGACACTCTCAGAGAAAGTTCAAAGTCTCCAGAATGTTCTAGAAGACTGGAGAGTTCCTCTAGTTCTAGCCAACTGCTTCCTACAGCTTAGGTTACAGACCATCTCGCTCTTCCAGGCTGTGTGATGCCCCTGTCCCACAGGATAGAGGCATGAGCTAGCTCCAATTACCTACACATGCAGGTGTACTCACACCGCACAACACAGAAACAGCACACTGCCATGCTTCAGCGGTAGAGAACACTCTCGGTTCCAAAAGTCCTCTATCTCTCTGGACATTTCTTTCCTGGACTTCCTGCAGTAGCGAGCTTCACCGCCATCCTACACATCACTCCTCTCCTTCTCCCTTCATTTTTGGCTTGCATCAACTCCTCCTGTGAGAACTCCAACTCATTACCTAGTTTCTCCCACAAGGCACAAACCATATCCATGCTACAAGACCCTACCTCAGGTCAAAACACGGTGGAACTTTTTTAACCATCCATAAGCAATCTGCCCGCACCAAGCACCAGTTGCCGCCAACTAAAAATGTTCAAGAGGAGAGGGGGTTGCCACTTCTTGCAGGAGGGGTCCCCTCTCGCTGTTGTTTTCGTGCCCCTCTCCCATTTCTTTTCCTCACCTCCACGTGAGAGGCCCAAAGAAGCCCCCAGTTCCCTCTTCCGTAAAGTGCTTTGTCTTTCTCAAGAGTCTTAACAACAGGGGGAAATGATAGAAAGTAGTTGAGGCTAAAGAGGGTGAATAATCTACCTGTTTCCTATAGATTTGAAATACAAACAAAGCAAGAAGATGGAGGAGGAGGAAGAAGAAAAAGGGAGGAGGAGGAGGAAGCTTCAAGTGATTATAATCCAACCATCTTGAATGACAAAAATCCTGTTTTTTCTTTTCTGCAAAATTGTAAAGTCATGAAAACATAAGCACACAATCAGTGTAATTGAATTAACAATTTAGAAATTATTCTGACCTAAGTAGAAACTCAAAATATTCACTTCAACTTTCTGTTTACAGACCTGGACAAAAGGACGCTTCAACATACCTATTTTCTGTATCTGATACCACCGGCATTCTGTCCTCCCTTCTCTTCAAAACACTGCACTCCTCTGAATTTCTGCCAACCTTCTTTGCATGTCTTCCCTTCCATTTTCCTGATGAAAGTACGCACTGATGTCACTTTCGTCCAAGAGCCAGATCCCCAGAGGCCCATTGTTGTGGTTTGTGTCTGGATGCCTTATACGGATGAGGTGGGCTTTCTTCTTCAAATGTGGCTGAATCTGCAATGTGTGATGTTGGGATTAAGGGTGTGTGATTACTAAACCACTACCTGTGAGTGACTGGTGTGGCACCACCCTAATCCTGATAATTTTATGGAATAAAAGAGGCAGAAAAACACTTAAGGTCTCTTGTTGCTTTTGTTACCTTCTGGCTACCATGAACCATTTTTCTTCTGTGATGCCCCACTGCTATTTGCCAGCTGACTATGGACTGAAACCTGTATGAACTGTGAGCTAAATAAATCCTTTCCTCCTTAACTTTGGGTATCAGGCATTTTATCTCAGCAATGAGAGGAAAGTAACTAACACACCCATATTTCTAACTCCCAGGTATGTGCAGCTGTCTGGAGGGACACAAGACATCTCATGCTCAATTTATCTAAAGCCAGTCTTGAAAAACAGGGAGGAAGAAAAAGGATAGAACCCAAACACTCTTACTCAAAACAGTCTAGTGAGGACATTGGTTCTGTCATCACTAATCTCAAACTGGATCTGAAGTTCTTTCCCAGTGTTAAGTTCCTGGTTCCACTGACACCACTGAAACTAGAGACCAGGGGTGGGGTGACTGACAGATCCAGAAAAATGTCCCCCAAAACCTGGTGGCTTATTTGCAACATTAATTCCACATTCAGTTGCTGGGCAGCCAGAAAGTAACAAATAAGCTCTACAGAAAGTACTGGAGAAGACAAGGAAAAATTGTGGACATAACTGGGAAATCACTACAGTTGCCCTTGGTGTGTGTACATATTCTGTACTAAGTGCTGAGCTCCCAGCTGGCCTTCCTCATGCCCTTGTACCACTGCCCACCATTTCCTCAGCAGCTAAAATGACAACTCTTGACCAATCTCTTACTTTCCATATAACTTCCTTCCAGAAATCTTTCTCTCCCTGCCCTCATTAAGTCAGAGTTCGGTTCAGTCAGAAAGCCTGTAATAGTTTTCCATGTTACAAATTCTAGGAAAGGAGGTGGCACTAGATATTGTCTTTTCTGAACTCCCTATTTTACAGATGAAGACACCCATCCCTGAAAGGTGAAACAAACCCTCACAGAAGGCTTTTTGCTTCAGCACAGCACAACACCTCACAAGGAATGGAGGTGGGATTCCAACTCTTAAATATCAGACAGGGAGATAATTTTGGAGCAGGCATTCCAAGGTGATTAAAGTCACACCTGGACAGCCCTGGCTCAAGGACAAAGCAATTAGAAGAAATTAAGGATGATGCTGTATCCCAAAGAGACCTAGGAGAGTGAAGAAGGGAAAGAAAGGTTTGCAGGTGATTAAGAACAGAAGCATGGAGTCTCACACGCACCCCCAGCATAGAAGTGCTTTATTCTTGTAGTTTCCAGGGACAACTTCCATTGTCCCCATGGATCACACCTCCCACCTGGAGAGACACCGAGGGCCTGATTCCTCCCTGCGGCAGGAAGTGATTTAACTGGGTGTCTTGGGAGGCTGCAGATCCTAGTGCTATGGGAATGGGGTGGGGCCTGAAGCTGCAAATCTTACAGGCTCCCAAGGGATGCCCTTGACCCTGCTCTAAGGGCCTCCTTTTGTGTAGAGACCTAGTGCAGGTCAGATTTTAGTCAAAGTTTGAACTTAAATCTCCTACTTCTAGGCACATAAAATGAACATCTCCCACTTCTCACACGCTCTTACCTAAGAAGCATTTTTTTTTAACACAGGAAAGTTGTATTAAGATAAAACTCTAGAGCTTCTATTCAAACTATGATTCTTTTTAAAATTTTGGGTATGGCAACTATTTTTGAAGTACCATTTAAACTGCTCAAGAACATGAACAGAAATTCAAAACACCAAGGACATTCAAACCAGAAAGTCCCTCCAGATTGCAAAACAAGGTCCAGCAGCTATTACAGTATTGGTTCTAGGATTTCTCTACTGCATTCTGAGTCAGTGAACAGCCCTGGAGTGTCTGTGCCACCGTCCTTGCCATTTAAATCAATATTGCTTAAAGGAAAATGTTGTAATTTCTTGTCTGCTAAATGAGAGTGCAAAGATGTGTGTAGATGTAAAGACTCGGTCAGTGTAGCAATGCACTGTCTCAGTCTATCCTGAAAGAGGGAGGGAGAGAGCCACTATGTATTTTATCTTCTCACAAATGCATATGGATACACAGCAAGCAAACAGCTACATACCACACTTCCCTGGTCATTGAATATCCTGCAGTGTTCTTCTTAATTAAAACCAGCATCACAGGTATGATTGCTTAAGTGCCCTAAACCTGGCCTGCTTAATGGCCAATCAGAGAACTGCATGATCATTAAATCCATTTGGAACCACTTTTTTTTTTTTTCCTGAGGTGAATGCAGTTAAGCTCTAAATATACTTATTGTTTTCCATCAAGTGTATTTTTAAAAGTACGGCTTCCTTTTTCAGGATCTACATTTTCACTTCACTTTTGTCATAAGAATTTAACCCTATAATAGCTTATTACGGTTTCTTAAGCTAGACCGTGTGAGGATGCTGAGCGAGGGTTAAGGAATCATGTGAGTGAATGATACATACAGTGTTGCCTAGTAACACAGGCTGATCTGTACAAAGCCATAAATTGCAAGATTTCATAGCAGCACAAAAAACTTTTACTGGCACTTAAGCATATTTTTCCCTGATTGAAGCAGAATTCATGCAACAATTACAACCGCATGACAAGAGCTGGTAATGATTAGTCTTCAAGAGCTGCTGTTATTTCTGACAGTTCCAAAGCTGTTTTTGTTTGTTTCGGGAAAGAAAGTACCAAACCCTTTATGGAACAGCCATCCTGAAAACACAGAATCCAGCCCAGTAATTAGCCAGTGCCAATATTTTAATAAGAGCTCCCAATGAAAAATAGAAGAATTATGTAATAATTTACAATTCTAATTCATTCATGTCATCCAGACCAGCTGTAAGTGTACTATACACACATTAGAGGCAACCCTCCTATGAACTATCCTAAAGGTAAAACGCATAACCCAGAAATAGCATAAATGTGCCCACAACGTCATCAAGAACAAGCTTCATGAAGATGAAAACTGAAAGCCAGGAAGGTTATTTTTATTTATTACAACAAATATCTCAAATAGCATTTACTTTTTTTATTAATTAATTTTATTGGTACATGTAAGGTATACAATGTAGTGACATTCATCATTGGAAATTTGCACCTTTACGTAATCCACCTTGGTTCTTATTTTTTCCCCATTCCCCTGCCCTCCTGCAACCCCTCCACCCCTCCCTATCTACAAAGACTTTGTTTCCATTTTTTCTTTTTTTTCACCTTAATTCCATTCTCATCTTTCTTTCCCCTCCCCCTCTCATTTCCCCTTCCCCTTTGCCCCTTTTCTTCCTATTTCACATTATCTATTGTACCTTTTAATCCTTATTTACACTTTCAGTTTCTCACACTAGAGAAACTATTCGGTATGAACATCTACTTTTTAAATTAAAATTTATTTATGGTAACAAATATCTTCAGAAATGGTCTCCTTTTAAATTAAATTTATTTTTAATTCATACATAAAAATATAAACATTATTTATACTAGTGGGATAGTAGTGTTTATATGTGTGTATAAGAGGTTACAAAAAATTGGTGAATGTTTAAATTAAAATTATTACAATACATGATATATTGCCATTAATCCACTTCACAATGAACACACTTACCCCATTGTTCTGGCCATTTTCTGAAGAAGTCCTGGAAGTCTTCTTTCATGACTGTCTTTAAGAGGTATGATGAAAAAGACAGCGAATGCTGTTGCTAAGTGCCATCCAAAAGAAAGGCAGCCTCTTAAAAACATTACAGTGAGTCTTCATCTCCTTATTCACCAGATCTGGTTTCATACACACAATTTCTAGCTCTTCCCCAAAGTCAAAATGACCATTAAAGGTAAATACGATGGACCCAATTCAGGACATCAAGGCAGCCACTAAATATAATTAAAGAAAGGCACTCACAAAAGAAGACTTTCATAAATGTTTCCGAAAGTGGTCAGAATGCTGAAATAAGTGTATCTGAAGCACAGGACAGCATGTTTTGAGTGGGATTCATGGCCATGTGTCTTTTACTGTAATAAATAATTTAAACATTTACCATTTTTATCACCATTTGTGCACATTTTGTAATAGCTAAGTAAGGTTATACTGATGTATCTCATCAAATATCTACCAGTTCTTCATGGTAAAAACATCCTTCTAGTTTTTTAAAGTGCACATGATTTTTATCTAGAGTCACCCCACCGCCCACTGGCACAGTTGTTCCTATCTGACTGTAATACAATTCCCATTGACTAACTAGGAAAATGTTATCAAGACATCCTCTATATATAGTTATTAAAGTAAATATTACAAAATATAATTGAGAAGTTATACTCATATTGAATTTAAGATAGGTTGTTGAGTAATAGCCTCTATCCAGCCCAAAGAAATTATGGTTTGTGGAAATAAAATTTCATTACATTCTAATACACATGCACATACACACACACACACGCACGCACGCACACACACAGCTAAAATGAATGAGTGTTTCAATGACAGGAGACTGAGTGATTCCTTTTTCTCTAACAAATATCTTTCTATGAATAGATTCACCAATACATTTAAAGGGATTCATACTATGGTTCAAGAAAATAGAAAAATAAATGCTTTGATCCTTTCATACAGTTTTCATTCTTCTAGGTCTAGCTTGAGTAAAAAATGCTTATAAAAATTTAATAGGTCATACAGACACCAGAGAATGCATTGTGGAGCACATAGGAAGATATATATTCAGGCTTAGTCTTTCAATAAGTTTTGTGGTTGAGTTTCCTGGTGAACATTTCAATAAATCCTAATTTACTTTCACTTGAGCCTTATAATGTCAACCTTCTCATTTGGTCTCTCAGAATCCGCAACTCTAATACAGTTACAGCAAGATACTTGCAAAGATCCAGGTGCTACTAAAGGAAATGGAATAAGCAAGCACCGAAATCAGAGATAGATATCTAAAAATAATGAAAACCCATAAAGAAATCTATCTAGTGCAAAGATCCCAGGCATGGGAAAGACCATTAACACCACACCACTAAGTCTTGAGATACAGGGAAATAGAAGTGGCCCACAATTTAGCGACAGTGGGTCCCTAAGAAAGTTGTCTAACCTTCCTGCATCCCAGTTCCTTCCTCTGTAATAGTATAAGGTTGCATCTGATGAGCTCTAAAATCCCTAACAACTCCAAAATACTCTAACTAAATATTTCCACAGATCTCTATGAAAGTTTCTATGGTTTCCTAGTCATTTTACTACGAGCAACAATTAAGAAAATAGCAGTCAGAGCTGTAAAACTAAAATTAGCCATTGGCCACGATGGTTGAGGTGTGATATGCTTTGCAAAGCAATGCGCTTCACTTTATAAAATGAGATCTATGTACCGTGACGGAACTCAGCGCTCACTACATAGTTGCCCTCAACAAAAATCACCTGGTGCTGCTGTCCTTCATGTGCACACACCCACACATCCACACCTTTAACTGTTTGCCCTTCTTTATGGAGGGAGGTTCTACGGTTATATATTCCAATTACAAACACAGAAAATAACAAGTCTGAGAAGCGTACTTAGAAAGTGGCCATATAGTACCTGGACTACGTACAGACTTAAGGCTGCAATTTTGTCTATAATTTCTGATTACATATTAAAGCTGATCAACATAGATTTTATGAAAATAGTTTCAATTTCTCAAATAAAACCCAATAAATAAAGCCTGTTTTTCTACTTTGTTAGAAAGCAATAGAACCATCAAATTCTTGAATGATGAATACTTTGCTTCATTAAAACCAATTCATCCTGCAAAGAAGCTACAGAATATGAACTCAGTACTGAAGATCAGAGAAACATAATGACAGCAACAGAGCCTCAGAGCATCTTTCTAAAAACTGCCTGAAAAAGAAACAAATTCATCAAATTGCAGCTCATTTGTTGGTCATCAGAATGTAAAAGAATACAAATTCTCTAAAACGTATATTCTAGAGCGCATTACTTGAAATTCTCAAAGACTTGTAAAAGATGACTATTGTATGATACGTGGTAATGAAAGAAAACTCTAAATTACATGGCTATCAAAACTATATGGTTAGCAATTGTAGATTTTACAGTTTACAAGATAACCAGCATTACTGAAGGGCTTCTGACACTTCATTATACAAATGTAATGCAGTTTTACTAAAAACCCATAACCAAAATTGGCAATTGGAAAATTTTGTGAGCCTGTCTTTAAAAAAATTTAGTGTATCCCTCAACTTTATAACTGAGGAATGAGATCTAGGTAGATAAAATTGGGGGAGTTTGTACTTTTAATGAACTAAAAGTTAAATTCCAAATTAGTGTCTTGTCATATGTACAATGTTGTTTCATTTCCAAAAGAATGAAGTCATTATTCTTTTATGATGTTTTAAGACAGTTGTACTTTAGCTATGCTTAGCATTTTATTTGGGGCGCTTCCTAGTTATACTAATAATATTGAGCACATAAATTACTTAATGCAAGAGATATGAGAGTTTGAAAAAGAGCAATTTTCTTAAATGTATAGTTGAAAGCAGCAAACTGTTTAAATACTGTATTTTTCTAAGAGGAATGTATTAGAAGTGCTCTACCTTTTAAACAAGGTGCAACAGAGTAATTATCACCCATTATTCTAGAATTTGTAATGGGAGAACTATTAAAATGTAACTTAGTGAAGAGGGAGAAAAATCAAGCATGAGCTTACTGTTTCTGTCTATTAAAAACAGTGGCTTTCTAAAACCTCACGCAAGATGGGAAAGCGGTTTTCAACTTGGAGATGTAGAAAGTAAAATAGGTCAAAGTCCACTGCATCTATTTTCAATTATTAAGACACACAGTCCTCAAGCAACCAGAGTCAGCCAGAATTGTCTGAGACCCAGGGATCATCATGAAAATATCTTATAGTAAAATGTATTCCCCATAGGTTTAAATGCAAGATGAGAACCCAACTTTTTATTACTCGTTAAATGAAATGTGCAGTCTTTTTCCCCTTTTAAGGTCAAGTATGCAGTATTTTGGAAAACAAACCATAAAAACATGATTAGAGAGAGCAGAGGAAGTCATTATTATCTCTAGTCATAAAGAATGCAGCATCATTCTATCAATCTAATGTATCTCTGTAACGGCAGTGGCAGCGTGTGGCAGTGCCTAAATTGCAAATACAGTATTTAAGAAAAAGCATGGATTAAAAGAGCACTGAGATAAGCTGGGAAATAGTCACATGGATTAGATTATTTTTATATGTTCCATTTCCTCCCCAAAGATCCATTTGCTATTATATATAGCTGCATTATCTACCTGAACAGAAATAATATGTTCATCGGGCTAACAGTCCTAAAGTAAATCCAGGTGTACATAATCAATAAGTAATGAGTTAAAGTCCATGTTTGACGAGTGGTGTAGGAAACTAAAATGCCTGTAGAATCAATTGGGAAGTATTGACACTGAATCAATAGATGCATACAGCATCTTTTGTCTTCCTGAAAAGACTTATAACTCAAAAATTGAAGATGGCAAGATAAGCCTTCTCATTGTTGATATCACAACAGACTTCGTGCAAAAGCTTATCACAAAGACAAGTATTTCGGAGTGTGCGGTTTTTGCAAAGAACAGCTTCATTGTTAAGGCAGTTCCGATGCAGTGTCAGGTTTCCAACAACAGTTGCTAGCTATCTGTCATATTCAGGGCAGTTACACTCTCAATATGCTTTGCTAGAGGCAGCTGGATCAACTTGAAACCAATTTGAAAAACATGTTTAGGAAAGTAAAGGAAATGACCTGTAACATGATAAACGTACCATATTGTACGTGAGATTCTCACTAGTATGGCTTTGTCAAGTCATCTAGAAAGGGATGAATTTTTAAGCCAACACGAGGGCGCAGAATTTCATGTTTCAGAGTTTAGTGATAGCTTCCTCCACTCTGTCTTCTTTTAAATGCTAGGTGGCATTTTCCACAAGTTTCAGTTCTCAATAAAATAGAAGAAAAGAACAACAAGGTAAATCCTACTAACAGCTTCACTGCCTACAGTGCAAGGGAAGCAAAAAAATCTAAGCAGAATAAATCACATTCTGACTCAAGGAGGGCGTAAGACAATTTGGAGATTTTGCCGTGTTCATAGGAAAGAGCTTGTTTGGTTTATTTCAGATTTTTGGGGCGGGGGTATTTTGTTTTGTAAAGAAGTGGAGATATTGCAACACCAGCTCATATGCTAATGTAAACAAGGAAGGTGCAGGAAAGTTGGCTTTGTCCAGGACAGTTTGTTTTCATCCCAGTGGCTTGTTAGTGGGAAGACCTAGATAAAAGTCTACATAGAAATAAAACTGACCTCATGGATAAGAAATATGGCCCCACTTGTTATTAAAAACTCAGCAGAAGTCCACATGGACCCAAGAACAATCAGGAGGATGCCAAAGGCATAAGCATCGATTGAAGTCTCTTTCAGGATTCAGTTTGTTAATTTTTTCCCACATGCCTCAGAGTAAGACCCAGGATTTTTCTAGGCACCGCTAACTGAGAATGTTGAAGTCATCTGGAAATTCACATAAAAGAAATCAAGATCCATGATTTTTTTTTTAAGGCTGTCTTTTTTCTTACATCCTTAAGCTACATGTTCTCCAAACCCAGGGTTGGTTGCTAGACTGAATATTTATGCCTTCCTTTAAAAAATACAGCATATTTCTTTCTATTTGGCATTTCAGCATTATTAAAAATGAAAGAGGGGGGAATCAATTGCAAAAGGGAAGGAAGGGGGCAAGAGATGGAAAAAGTGGGTGAGAGGTGGAGGGAAAGGGGATGATAAAAGGAATTAAAGTGTGCTATGTGCATGTACCAACTCCTCTTGAGGGGTGTCATCTCTGTGTACTGAAAACAAATACCAATAAAAACAAACATTTAAAAACAATAGATTTCATTTCAAATTAAAATAATATTTCCAGCTCTCCCTTTGAGAGTCCTTCTTGGTTCATGGATCAGCCACTTAGTTCCAAAGGGAAATGCTAATGAGCAGGTATCCCAGTGCATAAAAGAGCATGTGTGTGCACCAGATTGCTCAGCACCCCCATCTCCAGCCTTCATTTAGCACTACATTTAGCAAAAACAGCCGAAGAGTTTAAATACTCACACAAATGAACCAGTGTCAATAAAAATACTAGGTCCGTTCATTTTGTATGAGATCAGACTCCAATGTACAAAATCTCAGTAGGTTCAGTAGAGAGCAAAAATGTTTGGCATTTTATTGGCCTAATTATTATTCTCATGTGTTCCAACTACTGCTGGAATCTGATTCTTTCTATTAATTTGATACTGCAGTTAAATGAAACTTACCTTCAGGAGTCTGTCTCAATAACCCTGGCTGTATCTTTGTCAATTGTCAATTAAAAAACTAAAGCTTGATTCATAACTACATGTAAATCAAATGATTGATTCAAAGTTATTTTAGAGACTGGATAAAGAAGATATGGGGCCTTTTTTTTTTTTAACAAAATGGAGTACTTCTCAGCCATAAAGAAGGAGAAACTAGAGACATTTATAGCTAAGTGGATGAATATTGAGGCCATACTCAAGTGAAATTAATAAGACATACATGTGTAAATACAGAATAGTTTCTCTGGTATGAAAAACTAAAAATGTAAATAAGGATCAAAGTGTATAATTGATATTTTGTAATAGGAAGAAAAGGTCTATAAGAGTAGGGGAAGTAGGGGGTAGGGGAAAGCTAAGAAGGCAAAAGAAAAAATATGGGAAAAGGGAAAACATGGAAACAATATCTTTGTAAACAGGGAAGGGTGGAGGGGTGAAGGGAATGCAACGGAATGGGGAAAAAATAAGAACCAAGTTATGTCATGTAAAGTTGCAAGATCCCAATGATGAATGCAACTGTATGGTATACTAAAATGTACCAATAAACTTAAAAAAAAAGAAATTTCTAACTTCTAACTTCCACAACTATAAGAGAATAGATTTCTTTGTTCTGAGTTACCTACTTTGTGGTACATTGTTTTGAAGCTCTCAGAAATTAATGAAGTAGACTAAGAAAAATAAATGTTTCCTGGTGCAACCACTTTATTTGCTCAATTAATTTTTTAATAATTGATGTGAAAAATCACAAAATATAAAATTAATCATTTAAAACTGAATACTTCCATCACATTTAGTGCATTCATTTAGTGACGCTTAGTAAGACCAAAAATTGCAGTAGTCCATTTTATTAGTCACAAGAAAACAACATAGTTTATACATATACAGTGTACTTCAAAGAGCCCAGTAATGGGACACAAGTAAACCTATACACTCAATGTATTCTTCATCAAGTTTGTCTTAATAAATACAATTATATCTATATTGTCATTTATAAAAAATATGTGCGTTTGAGATTCTGTAGAGCACATAACATAAAGGAGCTACCAATTTTTCCACTCTAATATTTCTGTGGGAGATATGTCAAACAATAATAAGTCATTGAAGATTATATTATTCCTTTGCTAATTGAGTATTTGCAATCCTCTGCACACAGCCAAAAGAGTTTGTGGTACTATCATAAAGCCATATTGCAAAATTGTATGGGTCCTCTTGAGTACAACAGTCATGGTAAATATACATAAAAATATCAGTATGGCTCTGTTGTGCAAATTAAGGAGATAAGCACCCAATTGCCCAATACACATGCTGGAAATGAAGGTGTGCAAGTGAAAACAGTATCAAAAGTGCAGTTGAGTTCAGGACAGAATTGTCCTGAAGGGAAACCCAAGACCTTTTACCTTATAAACCGGAAATGTATGTTCTCTGTTTCCACTTTCTCATCTGCCATTGCTTACTTTGGAGGTACGCAGCTCCCATGGAAACTACCTTCACCACTGGTCTTGTGTTCCAGAGCCACATGGGAGCAGACTAAGTGGATGAAAGTAAAAAGTGCTATGGGATCAGAAGTCTACCTCTGCAAATATACTTAGTTAAATACCTTTTCTTGCCTTATAAGAATTCTATTTTCCTGGCCCACTCAGATTTCTAACCTACAGAGCGAGTTTGCCTCTTTCAAGCCACAGTCAATGTAAAAAGTTTAATATTTATAACCTAGTATACTCACCTGATGAACACCAGCACCCTGCCAGTGCAGCAGGAGGTTGGTGTTTGACTCATGGGGGAGTCAAGATGCAGCTGTTTCATCCATTTAAGTCTTTGGTCATACAACCTTGAGCAAGTCATTTAATCTCCTGAGCCTCAGTTTGATTACATAATAATAAGGATAGTGCCCAACCTCAAGTCTCTTGGAAGAATAAAGTAAAAGCAACAAAGTGAGTGCGAGAGGGTCTCTAGCAAATTTTGAAGAGTTTGATGATAGCTGCCCACCCATTTCATTCAAAACAGCTACTGGGGAGAATCAGAGGTGTCCATTTTTTGGTTCCATGGCTTAATAAAGTAGCAGATAAAATGTCCACACCTGGATGGTTTCAGAAAACTTAAAGATGAAGCTTGGTTTACAAACACCCCAGTACAGTGATTATAAATTCTTAGTGGAGTTACCTCCCTACTAGACATTTCCAGTACCAGGAAAATGGAATTACCCCCTACTAAGTTTCTTTCACTGTGATAAGAAGTCAAGAGATCATTTAACCCCGAAAAGCAACAAATGAAAGAGATAAATAATAGTACTTCAATTTAGCAGACAGGAAATTGAACCTCTGAAAGGCTGAGAAATAGTGCACATATTTGACCCTTTCTTAGTCTTATGACAAATCTGATGCCTCCTCCTCTATACCACACTACCTTTTACTTTAATACTAGCACTAATAATCCCACTGAAAGTGGTTCAAATATTATTAATACCTGGGGTGAAATATGTATTTATGATATCCCCTCCATTTTGCCAAATTAAAGTTATAATTTTTATAGCAACTCAATAGTATCCATGCTACTGCTATCCTCATAACACAAACATGGAAACTGAGACTCAAGAAACGAAGCAACTTTCCTAAGGTCAAATGGCTGGTGAATGTTGGGTTCAGATTCAAATCCCAGCAAGAATTGTCCCTGGTGCTTTTAGCCATTACACAAAATGGAAACACCAAGTAGGACCATGACTCTCAACATGAATCAGCTCACAACATTCTTTCCAGACAGCTATGCCCAGTGATTATGAACTTCAGGGGGGAAAAAAAAGTGACTTTCTCAAAAGCAAAGCCAGAATTTAAACCAAGCCTTGTTAGCACTGTTAATAACAGCTACTATTTCTGGGGAGCAGACTAAGGGCACGCACTGAAGCAAGTACTTGGTTTCTTTTCATGGATGAGAAAACTGGCACCAGTAGTTGCATAAATCATCTGAGGCTGAGTAGCCAGTAAATTGACACTTCAGGATTTAAACCTTTATCTTCCAAAATTCAAGTGTTTTTTAAACATGTCAGAATACTCCCTTAAATCTTGGATTATTGTTCTGTCCACCATTCTGTAATTTCTTCATTCTATCCAAAAAGAAAGATTTTGTTTTCCAAGATCTTATTTCACAACTGGAATTCACACAAAAGTTTTTGAAATGAAACAAAGACATTCAGAAAAATAATTTCTTTTCTATGAGTTTTCCTTTCCTAAAGTTATATTTAGCCTTGATTGTTGTAAATTACTATATTCTGCTCTCAGACAAAAATTCACCCATAGTGTTTAAATCTGTGAAATGCTTATAAAGATCTAAAAACTTAATTTAATTGTTTTGTAGCTTAAAGTGGAGCAATCTTATAGTAATGCAAAACTGGTAAGTATTTGATTAAGATATGTCATAAAATCCTTTAGCTATATAAATCCCCCTCAATATGAAATGTAGAGGAGGGAGATTTTAATTTCTGAAAACCTGTTGTAGTATTACATATGTAATGGTATATAATAATGGAATATTCTTGAGATAACCTATCCCAACTCTCATTTTATTTATTCATATTTGTTTATTCATAAAAAGGATTTGGACAAAAAGATAGGTTAATTAGAAAACTGAAATATAGAAAGATAAATAAGAAACACAAGAAGAAATAAAAAGATCATTCAGTTAGAAAACTAAGAGAGATCAATTATACTTGGATATCAGTTCCATTCGTGGCTTCTTGGCAGCAGAGGAAAAAGTAGAGAATGCATATAATTTAAGTCATATTATGTAGTAGTGTTAATAGGTGATATATGTATGCAAGGTTGGAGTACTGCCTAGCACAAAGTCAGCTGCTCAGTAAATGTTTACATCTTCCTGCATCCTCCTCTTGGACAGCCTTTTTCTTTTCTATCACACAAATTAAAAGGTAAATCCTCATTTAAAACAACAATTTTGAAATTACTTTCTTCTAGGAGTTGTTCTTGGACAATTCTTTCTTTATTTAAAAAAAATACTACTGTTCTACAAGAAAAAATATAAAACAAATGATAGATTTCTTTTTTTAAGTACTGGGATCAAACCCAGTACATAAAGGCTTGCTTCATGTCTGCTAGGCTAGCACTCTACCACTAACATACAGCCCCATCCCCATGGTAAATTCTTCATAAACTTAAATTTCTCAGAACAACTGAACTAAAACAATGGAGAGGAAGGAAAGAAGATAAGAGAGAAGTGGAAGGAGAAATGAAGGGAAAGCCAAGGGATATATGATCTAGTAAAACCAACATTTAATATATGTGCATGCTTATAAACATTTAATTACATTTCCTCAAGAGTTCACAAATTGACTGACAATATTTTCCCTTCATCTCTCAAGGTAACTCATCCCTAATTACCCACTGACCCCAGGAAAACCACAGGTATTCACTAAAGGTTATAAGTTGATGAGAACATGTAACATGTTAGTGGTGACTATTCTTGAGAACTATGATACCTGGCAACCCCAGCCCCACCCCCAGGCCTCAGTTCCTGCAGAACCCCCCCACAGCACCCCAACTGTGCATCTCTGGCCTCCTGTCTGTGCTGGTACCAGGATTCAAACCACAGAGACACAGGGGTTCATAAGGCCACTGTTATGAGCTCCAGCCTCAATTTTGATTTAATTCATATGGTTAAAGGTGATAGATTAATAACCACCACAAATTGTCATTTTTCTAAGTTGTGCTTGATGCTATTGGGTTGCTGATTGTATCACTTGGGCTAAAGTGTTGTGATTGGTCTAACCAGTTGTCCTTCCTGGTAAAACAAAAAAGAGATTGCCTCAGAGTCAATAGAGACTCAAAACCTAATGACAAGCTATAACAGGAAGATCAAAGTATTAACCCAGGAATTAACCTAAGGACAGTACCAACAAATAAAATAGAAGTGAGAAAACATTCAAGCAAAACACAAGTACAAACACAGGCTGCCAGCTCACCAAAGGCAAACTCTGAGGCAAATGAGGTGGAAAAGTGATAATCAACCAACCACCCAGACACCCTGAACTGATAACACAGGAAGTAACAAAACAGATAAATGAGGCTCTAGAAAAGTTCAAAACAGAAATAATTTACCAGATAACTATATAGATAGTGAGCAGAATAAAAGACTGTAGAGACTGTAGAACAGAAACCGTCTCTAATTAGAAGGTCTAGAACACAAACATGTTAAAAAAAAATACATGAGTTCAGAACAATGATAGAAGCCATGAATGCCCAGAATAGGAAAGAAATGGAAACCATGAACACCTAACATAGAAAAAAAATGGAAAGATTTAAACAGATATCCAGGAGATTAAAAACATCATTGAAAGTATACTTGACAGACTGAGCCAATCAGAAGACAGAATATGTGATATAGCAGACAGGATGGTAGTCAGTGACCATGAAAAGAGGGATCTCTTAAAAAGAGTAAGGGAACATGAGAAATCAATCCAATAACTCATAGATGATGCAAAGAAGAATAATATAAGACTTATAGGAGTCCATAAAAAAACAGCAGAAAGTATAAATGCAATAAAAAAATTGTTCACAGAATTAATGATAGAAAACTCCCCAAACAGCAAAAGAATTTGACATACAGATAAGTGAGGCTTGTAGGACTCCAACTAGCCATGGTTTAAAAAAGAAAAACTACACATAAAGGTAGAATAAACAAGATCCCAGAAACCCAGCAGAAGAACAAAATACTACAAGCAGTGAGAGAAAAGAAATGAATCGCATGCAAAGGAAAGCCCATCAGAATCACAGCAGACTTTTCAACACAAATCCTCAAGTCAAGGAGAGCCTGGAGTGAGGTATTTCAAGCCCTGAAAGAAAATAACCTCCAACCTAGACTGATGTATCCTGCAAAACTTTCTTTCAAAACTGATGAGGAAATAAGATACTTTCATGACAAAGAACACCTGAGAAACTTCATGAATACAAAACCATCATTCCAAATAATTCTAAATAATATTCTAGAAAAAGACAATGAAGATCACAATGGCCTCCAAGAGACTCAACACAGCAAATCCAGTAGGTAAGACAAGAAATTAAGGAGGGAGTTTAAAAAGAGCCAACAATAGGAAAATAACATGACAGTGATAAATCAATACATATCAGTTATAACCATCAATGTTAATGGACTCAATTCATCAATCACAAGAAACAGACTGGCAGAATGGATTAAGAAGTAAAATCCAACAATATGCTGTATACAAGAAATGCACCTAGTTCAAAAAAAATCATAGTCTGAAAGTAAAAGGATGGAAAACACTTTTCCATGTGACAGGAACTCAGAAAACATCAGGGGTAGCTATCTTATTTGCAGACAACATAAATTTCAAAGCAAAACTAATTAAGACAAAGAAGGCCTCATAAAGGGAACAACCCAACAGGAAGAGATGACAATCATAAATATATATGCCCCAAACACAAATGCCCCCAAATATACAAAAAATATATATTAAGGGATATGAAAAACCAAGTAAGCACTAAGACAGTTGTAGTGGGGGACCTCAATATCCTACTGTCACAAATACATCCTCTAGACAAAATATTAACAACAAAATACTGGAACTGAACCAAGCTTTTGAATGCATGGACTTAATTGATGTCTACAGTGTGTTCCACCCCACAAAATCAGAATATACATTCTTTTGAGCTCCACATGGGTCATTCTCCAAAATAGAAAGCATACGACCTCATAGAACATGTTTAAGTCAATGCAAAGGAGTTGTAGTTATCCCATGTATACTATCAGACCATAGTTCAATTAAACTGGAGATCAATAACAAAAGAAACCACAAGAACTTCACAAACACATGGAAATTAAATAACACTCTCTTGAACAACCAATGGGTCACAAAGAAAATTAAAGAAGAAATTAGACAGTTTTTAAAAATAAATAATAATTCCAGTACAACATAACATAACAGAATCTATGGGACACAATGAAAGCAGTTCTACATGGGAAATTCATAGAAGTGAATGCCCACACTAGAAAAACAGAGCAATCTCAAATAAACAACCTAATGCTGAATCTTAAGCTTCTAGAAAAAGAACAGCAAGACAAAGCTCATGCAATGGAGGAAATTATAATGATCAGAGCAGAAATCAGTGCAATGGAGACTAAGAGAATGATACAAAAAAATCAATGAATCAAAAAGTTTTTTGAAAGAATAAATAAAATTGATAAACCTTTAGCCAATCTTATCAAAAAAGGAAAGAAAAGGCACAAACCCATGTAATTAGGAATGAAAAAGGTGAACTCACAACAAATTCAGCAGAAATCCAGAGGGTCATCAATACTTACTTCGAGAACCTGTACTCTAATAACATGGAAAACCCAGAAGAAATGGACAGATTTCTAAATATATTATGAATTACCAAAGTTGAACAAAGAATTCTAAAATTATAAAAATTCTAAACATGACAACTATAATCAGTGAAATTGAAAATGTAATTAAAAATTTACTAACAAAGAAAAGCCCAGGTCCTGATAGCTTCACTGATAATTTGACAAAATATCTAGAGAAGAATTATTGCCACTACTCTTTAAACTCTTCAATGAAATTAAAACTCCTCAGTAGCACAGGAACTAGCACAAAGAATCAACAAGTGGGATCCCATTTTTTAAAAATGCTTCTGCACTGCAAGTGAAACTACCAACAGAGCTAGGAGAGAACTTACGATGTGGAGAAAAAAATTTTACCAGCTGTTCTTCAGACCTTTAAAGTCTACTATCTAGAATATATAAAGAACTCAAAAAAGTCAGACCCCGCAATTTTTAAATGCAATTCAAAAATGAGCATCTGAAATGAGCAGACATTTCTCAAAGAAGTAAAAGCAGCAAAAACACATGAAAAAATGTTCAACATCACTGGTCATTGTAGAGATGCAGATGAAAACAACACTGTGATTCTACCTCGCCCCAGAAAGAATGGCTGCTATCAAGAAATCAATCAATAACAAATGTTAGCAGGGCTGTGGGTAGATAGGAACCCTTCTCCATTGTTGGTGGGTGTTCAGACTGGTGCAACCACTGTGGAAATCAACATAGCGATACCTTAAACAACTAGGATTAGAAGCACCATTTGACCCAGCTATTCCTCTGCTGGGTATCTTCCCAAAAGAAAAAATTCATACCACAGTGATATATGCTCACCCATGTTTATAATGGCACAATTTGTAATAGCTAAAACTTGGAAACAGCCCAATTGCCCATCAACTGGAGACTGGATTAAGAAGATGTGTTTTTTTTTCATAAAGTGGAGTACTACTCAGCCATAGAAAATGCGAAACAATATATATATTGCTAAGTGGATGAACGCTGGAAGCATAGTCTTAAGTGAAATTAATAGGACACACATATGTAAATACCATATAGTTTCTCTGGTATGATAAACTAAAAGTGTAAATAAGTATTCAAATGTATTATTGATATTGTATAATAAGAAGAGATCTAAAGGTGTAGGGGAAGTGGGAGGGGTAGGGGAAAGGAAAGAAGGGAATAGAAAAAAATAAGAGAAAAGGAAAAAATGCAAACAAATTCTTTGTAAATAGGGAAGGGAGGCCAGGGAAATGGGGGAAAAATAAGAACCAGGATACATCATGTAAAGGCACAAAATTCCAATGATGAATGTAACTGTATAGTATACCTAAAATGTACCAATAAAAAAATAGATGGAGGTAGACATATTGAAAGCATTATGGTTTAGAGAGAACCAGACAATAACATTACTAAAGTTTTTTTTTAATATCATCTGAAAATGTGTCTTATATTGGTAATTACAAACTGAGAATATAGGGTGATTGGGGATGCTTGTCTTTGTGGCATGTATTATGTATTATCAATCTATTCTAAAGCATATATTCCTGTTTTGATCCAGCATAGGGAAGTTGAGGGTGTTTGTGCTATTTTGTTTTGTAAATACAATTGCTTGAGAGAAAAAAAGAAATATGATACCTCTGTTTGTTGATCACTTAATTAAAATCTGTCATACACTTTAAATATTGATTCATTTAATTCGAAGTTTTAAAGCTCAAACAAGTAAAAAGAAAAGGCTAAAGCCTAAGTGAGAGCTTTGTAGTCCTGTAAACAAAATCCTAATAAAAGAGAAAGAGAATAATGTAAGGTTTGCCAATAGCCACACCACTACACAAGCCATCGTTACTGCAAAAGGAGATGGGTGACATGAGACTGTGTCCCCCAGCCTCTGAGCTACTGGAGCAAGTAGCTGACCCTGTTTATTATACTGAGTTAAAAAAAATAGTATTTTCTATGTATGAAAAAAAGACAGCAAAGCACCAAATTGAATTGTGAAATTATATAATGATAGGACAAAGAACACTGAGGAGAAGAATGATTTGAAGTATAAGCAAAAAGGCACTGAAAAAGTTTCAAGTGATTACGGAAATATTATCAATTTTTTTTAAATTTAGAAATATGAGTTATTGTTGTAGGGATTTTTCAGGTAAGATAACAGGATTAAAAGTTGAATAAACAAATAAAATACACTAAATGAGCAATAATAAAATATCTGAGATGCTAGTTTATTTTAAACCTGCTTTGGGCATATATGCACAGAATAGTAAATAAATGTTTAGGTTTGGTTTGAGTTTTCTTAAAGTTTAAAAATTCAAAACTGTATTCCCTTGAACATACTCTAAGATTAAATAAAAGCTGGGCAGAGTTGTTTAATTACATAAAGTTTAAATGGATTATTCATTAATTAGTATAAAATTCTGCTTGAATATAAATATATTCAGTACTGAGAAATAGTAGCACTTCTTCAGAGAGAATAAAACTTAAAATGCAGATACTGGTCTACTAGGGAAAACAGAAGATTGGCTGAGTTACAGAGTACTTAGACTTAAGTTAGATAATTGTATAGTTTTTCTTACTATTTTTCAATATTAAATGATAAACACTCTGAAAAATCTCACAATGACTTGAAGAAATTAAAGGATCTTCTTTTCAAAACATTTTATTCAATCTCAAGTGTAGGGGAAAACTAACAATTCAACCTTCTAGAAATTCTGCTCGTTTGTTTGTTTGATGTAGTATTGGATATTGAACCCAAAAGTTATATCTCAGTCCATTTTTATTTGTTTCTTTTGAGATAGGGTCTCACATAGTTGTTCAAGTTCCAGTCCACTGTACTGCCCTCTCCCAACAATTGATAAGTGAGCACCACCACTCAACAGAACTATCATTTCTTTTAAAGTTGAGCCATTCACATGGTAACATTTTCAGTTACTTAACACTCCTTTTTTTTTTTTGGTACCAGGGATTGAACTTGGGTCCTTGCACTTGCAAGGCAGGCCACTGAACCACTGAGCTAAATCCCCAGCCCAGTTACTTAACACTCTTTATACTTCTTTCATTGTTTTTTAAAACAGTATCAAAATGAAAAAATAAAATACGTTAGCCCTCAAATCACAATTTTAATTGCTATTTTCCCTAGTCTTCAACCTTATCTTATTTCAAATAAAATCCATACAACTACTTTATACCAGAGTATAAACTGTTACTGATGTTGTAATTATTATTTAAAGATTTCTGTGATTTAGGAAAGTTTATCAAATTTAATTTTCTGTTATCTCTATAGAAAATAAAAGCAACTCAAAAATATTCCCACATATCAAAGAAAGTATTCTTAACATCATAGAAGATTCCTATAGATTTCCTATAGATTCCTGATTTAATATTATATTACAAGCGTTTCCTATCTACTTTATTACATTTCTATTACATTTATAATCGTTGCATGTTATTTTATCTTATCAACTACATAATTAATTTCAATTGCCAGCTATAAGTAAACATTTAGGCCACAATATTTCATTATTAGAAATAATGCATACTTTCCTGTGCAAAATATTACAATGTACACTGAAGTAAAATCAAAAACTCAAAATAAAAAAATATGTAGTAATACATAGCCAAGTGCAAAAGAAGTCAGGGAAATTCTCAGGTGCCAGAAACAGAAAACTAGAATAAGTAAGAGACGAAACCTCTTGCCAGAAGCATTTGAATCAACATAGGCTATGGGAGCTAAAGACTGGAATTTAAGAGAAGCTGAGAGATGGGAGAGAAGTTGTGGTCATGAGAGTCAGAGTTAAACTTTGCATAAAACAAGAAGCCGCAAAAGGATTTGCATTTTATTCTACAAATTCTGCTTTCAAGCCAAGGGAAGCAAGCTACAAGGAATCTTGCCATGAACACAGGTTGAGGTTGAAAAAAAAAAAAATTCTGCGTGGAAGCTGAACACCAAACCCTGAAGGAATATGAAGGTCAGATTCGTGTGTAGAAAGCTCAACTTGGGGACTTCATAGAATACTTTGTCAAAGCCAACAAAACTCTGAAGTCTTTGGCAGAGGCAAATACAAAATCATTCCCCAGGAATGACTCCACAGGGACAATGCCACGATTTTGAGCCCTGAGATTTATGTAGTAAAAACTCCATATTGAAAAATTACTCATGTTAAATAAAAAAATATAAACCTTATGTAGAAATAAGTCATATCACAGCAGAGTGAGTAGATAGAGCTGAGAGAATCCTTTGAACCCAAACATGATAAAGCAATCTAAAAGAAACTTGCAAATAAATAGAAAGTTTCAAATGATCCAAAAAATAAAGAAAAGAATAGAAATTCTGTGTCAAAAACAGGAAATTAGGTTAAAAGGTAGATTTTTTTAAAATGTAGAAATAAGTCTTATTATTAATGTAATTTTAAAAACGATACTTTGTTGTTTCAGTTCAAACGTCATTAGGTGGAGTTGAGCAAAGTAAGGCATCTATGTGAGGTCAAGCAGTCAAGATCATAGCTGAAGTGAGAAGTGAGCTATTTAGAGTTAGGACTGATGCAATAAATAAATGAATGAAGATAAAGCAAGTTGCATTCCCTATGGTTAGAGAAAAAAAAAAGGATGAGTATGAAAAGATACTGGAATTACAAGTGTCAGGGACACTCCTGGGTACCAATATAGCCAGATCTGGAAGTCAGCATACCAATATAAGAAATACGTATTTGTATGCATTATATCTATAAATAAATGATGGGTGGGGACTGGGAACAATTACAATGGTAGCACCTGACACTCTGATCTTATTTTCTAAATAATCACTCTCCAATGAAAGAAAGCATGTCTCCTTGGGGAAATGTCTGTTTCCAGGGCTGGAGCAAGGAAAGCATAATATAAGGCTGGAATATTTTAAGAGAAGAAAGTAAGAAAATGCTCAAAAACGTGAAGGGAGTATGCTAACGAAAAGGGGCACCAAATTTTGGTCAACTTGAGCATCAAAATAAATAATATACTGTAAGACTGCAATCCTTTAAATAAAGCAGAGATTCATGAGTCTATACTGGTGTAAATTGATAAATAATATCTAAATGTGAAGGAAAGACAATTTTTCCTTCCAGTACACTTTTACGGAATAAATATAGACAATAAAATAACAGAAAATCACAAATGGACAACCATGGCAGTAACAATTAATTTAGCCCTGAAAAATCAATGGATGATAAAACTACTTTGAGAAATTTTAAAAGGAAATGAGATCTTTGTATTTTTCAAAATAGTTCCCTATAAAGCTCTTATTAAGTATAAAGAGTTAAAGAGTACCCCTACAGTGGAAAACCCTGGTAAATATTACTTTCATCATGGTTGTGATTACTATTTGTGGGGTAAATCAACACCATGTACCACCTAAAAAGATTCAATAAGGAGAACAACAGTATTACCACCTAATAAGATTCAATCAGAACATATTATTAGTTCAATAAGAAGAACATAATGTCAGCTTTAAGCTGCAGCATGAAAATTAAGGAAAACAGGGACTAGAAAGGCAAGATAACAACATGAGAAACATGACTCCGAGTTAGATCCTTTTCTATGAAGGATATCATTGCGTAAATTGACCAAACTGGAAAGGAGTCTGATTAGATTATAGTAACATATCAAAGTTAATCTTCTGATTTTAATGTAGCAGAAGTTCTTGCTTGTCAGAATTACACATGGACATGTTCAGAAGTGACAGGCATCATGTCAAGTGCATCATGAAAGGCAGTTCTTACAATTTTCCACTAGGTTTGAAGTGATTTCATATTAAAAATAAAACAATGGCAAACAGTCAAGCAAGCATAGCTAATAGTGTTTTAATTATTTTTGCCTAAAACAAACATTAGTTTAAAATTTGTGGAATTAAAGATTAGGAAAGAAAACAAAGAAAATAGGTGGGAGACTTTAAGCATTTCCAAGAGTCTTATATGGGTTCAGAGGAAGATAGTTGTTCCTACTCTTCAAAAAGTGACACAAAGATGAAAAACATCTAAGCTCACAGAGGAAAAAAGTTAGCATTAAAAACAAAAACAAACAAGATCAATCTTTTACAAAAGTGCATAAAAAAGAAAGCCATGAAGCTGAATAAGTTTGATTTTTAAAAACAGATGTTAACGACAATGTAATAAACACAACCTTTGAATTCCCAGAAGTGGAATTACTGTGTAAAATTTATGTACACGTTTTTATTACAAATAATAACTTTTCAGTTCATTAAAAAGTAAACTGTATTTTTGTCATTAAAAACATTTTTAGGGCTGGGGATTTAGCTCAGTGGTGCTTCAAAAACACAAGGACCCGAGTTCGATCCCTGGTACCGGGAAAAAAATTTTTTTTAACTACACATCTCTTAAACTTCACTCATTGCCATGCCTCCAATCACATCCTATTCCCACAATGTGCCACCTTTTCCTGCCTTGCTTTGCAAATGCTGCTGCCTCTCTCTGGCTTGGCATCTCATTTTCTATGCCCCATTCATAAAGTCCTCCTTTTGGTCTTCCCGTGATCCCCTGAGAAGTCCTCTCTGACACTCTTTGGATAGCCCTTCCTTGGAGATCACCTCCGGAAAACACAGCCACTGAAAACTCCCAACGACTTTCTCTCCTACAGCTCGGAAATATAGTGTCACCTACTTATGGGAACTGTTACAGCACGGTCTTTCTCTTTTGACATGCTCTATTTGACATTTTTTCTTTTATACATCAAGCTATTAAGTGCTAATAAAACAGTAAATGGCCTTTGTATTAATCTTAAATACTGCTGTGTGTAATATGATTTTTAAAGCTATATTCTTAAATTATATAAATCTCATGGGGCCGATGATTAATGTCTTTCATACATAAGAAAGCCTCATTGTGACTGTCCTATACTTTATGCCAAGTCTGTATTTTTCCCCCTCTTTCTTTAAAAAAAGTGACTATTTCAGTTAGTGCTGGCGAAAGAGCCACACCAAGTGTATGCATGACCTCAGCTGAACCATAGGAAAAAATACACTTGTAGCATTGGTGTACCATAAACCTACTTTGGAAAATCCAATTTTCCTGTAAATAATCATCTGATATTGGTGAAAGTTCTGCAATTTCCAGCAGAAAGTGACCTGGATTCCTACAAACAAATGCCTTTAAGAGTCCGGTGACAGCTATTGGACATGAGCCGGTGACTCCGTAACATTATTAGACATGTCTGTAGCATTTAGGATTCACGAGTGTTTTATAATCCCTTTTCTTAGTCACAACTCAAGACTTGTGAAGGAGGCAGCTCCTGTCATTATTGCTTTGCGGCTTGGATGCTGATCCACAGAAAGGTTAAATAGCATTTCCAGGGTCAGGGAGAGTTTTCCTGACAGATCCTACTTAGGCATTCATTGCTGCTGACACAGGGCTCTGAGAAGGAATTAGAGGAAAAGCCCTAGGCTACAATGAGATTGTAGCGTCGCAATCTCATCACTGGAGATAAGCACTCAGATGCTGCTAAAGACATCTACACTATGAAACTTCCAGTTATGTCCAGTTCTGAATAATATTAAATGGCATTATCCTTAGAATTCCTGGAGAACAGCAAAGTCATAAACTGACAGATAGAATGAGAGGGGCATAAAAGAAAGTGCATTGACACTTGTCACTATGTACCTACCAAAATTTTTCATTTATGCTATGTTGATGCTAACACATGCAGTTTATGTTTACAAACACTAAAAGAGTCCTTAAAGCACCAGGCATTATTTTAGTTTTCTTTCTAAGAGTCAACAGTGGGACTGTATTATAATATGAAGCGTCTCACTTCTCAGAGTAGCAGAGCTTTCAGGAAGTTAAGTGATCTGGCAAGCATCACACAGCCACCCAGTACACCATGCCCCCAGCTCATCCTCTGTCCCAGCCATCTGATACCCACAAATACATGGAAAATTACATCCATGAGGAAAGTGTAACTTAGGGAAAAGCATGAGTGCAGAGGCTCTATTAGCAATGAGTTATTAATCAAATACAGATTTGGATTTTATGTTGAAAAGACCCAGAAATCACAGGATCTGGAAAGCTTTCATCATCTCATCATCATTCGGTAATCCCCAATCCCAGTTTACCTCCTGTCCAAAGGCACACAGGCAAGAGGAGGAGGGAAACTCAGATTAGCTCTGCAGCCTGGGATTTCAGACTGTCAGTCCTTATAATCATTTGTTTAATCAGAATGTCTCTGCGCATGGAAAGACACAGTATTGGCTATTTCTCACTTAGTAGGCAACGTAATATTTCAAAAATCGGATCTGTAATCTTCTCTCTCGCATGCTGTCTCTCTCTCTTCCAGTTATCAACCTATTTCTATTACATTATATTTCAATGTAATGTTTCCAATGGAAACATTGGTCATAAAAACTGGGCAGCTCTGGGAAGTTAATGTTCTCTTAATTGAAGTAGGGCCTACAGCTTCTGGCCTTCAAGAAATTTCTTTCAATCGTACATCCTCTAAGCAGAGGCAAAACATGGCCCTTTAACTCCTTTCTTCAGCAGCAAACTAAAGATTTTTCAGTGGATTTGGGGATTTGGTTTGTATCCCTTAGCTCTGTGACCATGACTTTCCTAGCATGTGATAGAGTTCATTGTCTTTCTTTCGAGTTCCCCAACTGGTCCCCACAGAAAACACTTGGCACCCGAAGCAATACAGTCAGATCACAAAGTCTCCAGAAGTGAGGAAATGTTGGAAGCAGTTAATATATTCAGCTGAGCATTCTTCCTGGCAGTGGGAGTGAGAACCTGATTTGGATCTTTAAATCTTAATGACAACAACAAACAAGCACTGACCCAGAAAAATCTGCCTCTTCTTAAGCAAAACAAGACAGGTAACATGAAAATAAGTTCGAAGTATTTGCAGTAGCTCTCTGCATTAAAGAGAGAGAGAGAGAGAGAGAGAGAAATCACCCTCCCATGCAAGCCACTTTATAGAGTCATTCAGCTCTGCATCCCCTGAGTGCGATCCGGGGCTCTTTGCATCTTTGACTGCCTCCCAGCACCTGAGGGTCAAGTATCCCACTGAGAGCTTGGAAAGGGAAGCCAAGAAGATTTGGAGCTGGTGCGGATGACTGTCGAGCACAGATGGCCAGTTATCGATGTAATCTGTGTATCTAGGAGGCATGTGTTGTAAGGAGGCAGCTGCTAACCCAAATGTATCAAGCCACAGTTTATAAGAAGGGAGAAAACGTGGATTGGAAAAGATAGTGGTTTTGAATTTTTGCAGCTTTACAGAGCTATGACCAATGGTTAAAAATCAGTATTGTAATCACTGATTGATTTAGTGTTTCCCCAGTTACAACCCTAAGGCTGGTCAGAGCAATAAGTTACATGGGATGAGGAAGAGACATTTTGCAAGGTCATCCTTAACATTGTTTTTCCTGGTACACGGAATGTATTGTGTTACTGTTAGTTCTCTGTTTTGGAATAAAGTAGTGCAACCAGGTTTGGAAGAAGGCATAGACCTATCATTTTCTAATGGAAAAAAAAAAAGGAGGGAATGCTTTTACTCCTTTTATTGGCAATCTGTATGGTTGAATAAATTCTGGATTTTCTATCTATCCATGGTGAAACCCCATAATGTTACTGGAAAACGAGCCAGCATTACTTTGTTCTGGCTGTGTGTGCAGCACTGAATTCTAATTGTGTTTCTCTATCTAAGTCCCAGAATGGAAACTGCCAAGATCCATTCATTTTGATAAATCAACTGTTTCAGATGGCTATCTACACTCAACTGCAGCTGCTGTGCTTTTTTTTCTAGCAAAATGATTATAAAGTAAATGTACTCCAACTATTGTTCACATTGTTTTATAGAATTAATGAATTGCTCTGGGAATTCTGTTATGAAGAGTTTTGATCAATTGTATACACATTGTTTAAAAGAAAATGTATCATAATTAGGTTCACAAATCTGCTGTGAGGCCGCTGCTCATGATAAATGAATTCCTTGAGGGTGGGTGGGGATTGCTAGGTACATAGGGGTACTTTGAATTTTTCTGCTTATTGATTTTTATACATTATAATATGATGCGTTAACCAACATTGGCTCAAAATTGCTCTTTGTCCAGAGTTTAATGCAGAAAAGAATACCTTTTGTTCCCTTTTAAAAAATAATTTCAAATTGTGGGAGGGAAAAGCCCGTGGTTGTCAAGACAAGATATGAACATTCACCTATGTCAAAATAAGAAAATGCATTTCAGCTGTCACTACCACGATGTTACAGTCTTCCTCAATCACATTTATGTTGCCAACAAGAATCCTCACCAGATCAAAATGACTGGAATCAGGCCCAAGACAGCTGTGGCCTAGATAAAGGAAACCCAATGATTCTTGGTCTCCTGGAAACCAAGATACAGGCTATGGCATTGATAGCCAATTAGTGATCTGCTCTACACTCGGTACCGCTCATCTGAATGTGACACTTTCTAACTAGTCATTGAACCATCATTGCTTGTTACAGTTTAAAAAGAAATGGATTCTATTTTCTTCAAAGCTTTCTACTGCACAGTCTGGGACTCAGACACCAAGTGCTAATAAAGTCAGAGAGAATTTGAGTCATCTATAAAAGGAATCATCAATCCAATTAATTATAATGCCTTTTTTCCCATTAATTTTTTCTAGTAATTTAATTGTTGAAACACTAAAGAGAAATCTGGATGTAAATATATTCTATACAAGAGGCTAACAAATGATAGAGTGTGATTCTAGATTTATTGAAATGTGAACTCACACATTATATAAAAGGAGACAAATGGCAAACTGAAGAGAAAGTCTTTAGCTTCTCACAAGTTTTGCACATTGATGAGAAATTAGCCCTTTATGCCTACCTATAAACATTAAAGACATGATGATATACTCTAGGAAGTGAACCTTTAGAAGTTAAGAACTATATGAGGTAGATAAGTGTTGGTATGATCAAGTCATTTGAACTATGTGTCCGAATCGGTGAAAGTCTCTGGGACTCAGGAAAGAATCTTGGTAAATCTTCCTCTGCCCTACAAAAGAAGCCAAAAAGAGACCCTTACATGAGATTCCTTTTCCTTGGCAAGTGAGTGCTCCGGTTCTTATCAAAAGGGTTATCCCTCAGGAGCTCTCAAGTCTCCTGGAGATTCTTGTTGATCTAAATTCACATTCCTTTCCGGAATAAATCTTCTCTCTCCCCAAAACAAAGATGAGAACACCATGGACAAATAGAATTTGAAAAAGCACAGTGTACATGGGAGACCAATGTTCAGGGGGTTAAACCACTAGTAACAGTTTAGATTTTAAAGCAGTGCTCCCAAGCTCTTTCATAGAAGGAGTGAAATCCAGGTTTGTACAGATAAGCAAACCTCAGGTGCCACACCTCTGATGGCCAAAAATAAATTCCTGAAGTTCATTGTAAGCCATTCCTGCAGGAAGCTCTGCTACCCAGCAGAAACTTCTGGCCTTTTTTGTTACATTGACCTCTTTCTCATCTGGTAAAGTCTATGAACTTCTCAAAATATTTTTAAAATAAATGTTTTCAAAATAAAATTCATGTGATTGAAAAGGAAAATGATTATACTGAAATACCATTCATAAATGTATTAAATGTACAAAAGTATATGTTTATTAAAGCAGTAAAAAAGATCAATGTTAATTTCAGATATCTGCAATCACATTGTGATATAAAAATAATTTTTATTTGTATTAGAGACAAAATTAGAGTTGTTGCCAGTATCGTGGAGATTTGTAACGTCTATCAGATTTTAGGCAAAAAATGATAGAAATTTAGGATATAATTTTTTGCCAATCTCAATTTATAGATCCACTGATTTTTTTCCAGGGATCCAAGGTTAACAACCTGCTTTGGAGAAAAAAAACCTAAGGGAAAATTCCTTTCTGCTGTTTTCTAGTCTTCCCCTTCCCCAGACGTTTCCTGAATCACTCATAATCCCTTCCCATTATCCCCTCATTCTGCAGTTTTATTTTTTCTGGTCGTTATCCGTTCTTCATTCTTGCTGTGTCTCCCTTCACCCTCTTACTTCATTTCCTTTTTTCCCTTCTCATAGTCTATTTAGTGCACTCAGGGCAAGAGCAGGCCCAGCAGGGTCAAACCTCGAGTCTGTCTGTTCAGAGCCAACACTGGAAGTTCGAGCAAAGAAGGAAATCTTCAGATAATACAGAAGTGACTCATAAAGCAGTGAGGAAAACCAAGTTAGACGATGCAAGTTGTTAGTGCTGAGTCTGACAGAGTGAATTCTCAGTGAGTACAGTGACGAGACTTACCTGATTCAGTCCCTTGAGCAAATAATACCTGGAACTCTAGGAAGCAAGTATAGTTGAATTTTGTAGGATACTGAATTTCTTGTCCCTACTTAAAACCCTATTTTGTTCATCTTAAATTTTGTGCAATGTACATCAATGGAGTGCTAATGCTGTGGCATTTTCCACACAAATTTAGTGGATGTATATTTTAACTTCAAATGTTGCTCATATTGTGCCTTGAACCATGTCACCTACCTTAATATTATATGAGGAGTAATGAGAAGATAGCTATCATAGTATTTCTATTCAGGACAATTAAATTGAAGTTTTCTGATTGGTTTACTTTGAAATCTGAAGTACACTGGCTTTGCCTGGACATGTCCAAAGTAATGTCTAAGAATCTCTTTAAACAAGGAAAATTATTGGTTACAAATATACCTCCCATATTTAACACGCTCAAATACAGATCTATAAAGGTTTTGCATCCTGACAATAATCCCTTATTCATCTCTCTCCCCCCTCCCCCCACCATCTTTTCATTTATTCATTCCTCATTAACCATAAAATTGAAATAAAAAGAGAATAAATTTTTTAAAGTCACTTTCCATTCTGGAGCTTTGTTAATTTCTTCTAAGTGCACTTTGGAGCTGTTCAATTTGTATCTAGGGGTAGCACACTGTTACTGCACTATTGCTTATTCCTCCGATAGAAGCAATTAGTTGGAGTAGCCAAATCCTCCACCTGGACACCATCAGCATATGCACAGCACCAAGAGAAAACAGAAAGCTGAGTGTTCCTCAGGGCCTGTTTCCTTTAGTGTGCAAATTCTCCACTTTCTCCAGTGGGCTGCAGTAGTGAGAAGATATTTATGGAACACAGACCACCTCTGATTTTAATTCTGGCAGACAAGGAACATAGCTATGTTTCTGTTCTGCTATTTTAGTACCAAATTAGGCTCTATTTAAAAGCTATTGCGCTGACAAATAAGGAATCTCTAAAGCGCACTGCTAATGTGGCACTGGTTGATACTGGAACTCATGGTGTTGTTAATGTTATGTAAGAAATGTCTAGAAAGAAACTAGAGTGGTTCTGACACAGAATTGTAGAAAACTACACCTTTGAAAATGAACAGTCATTGCACTGTGATGATGATTTCTTCTTAGGATCGCTGAAAAACACCAAAGCCCTAGGAGTTAGAACCTAATAATTTAGGTATAACTCGATATATACTCATGTTTAAAATGTTACACAGTGGCATCAACTTTCTTAAAACATAAGCCTAGAAAGTTCACTCATAGCTGTCAGCGGATGGGTGGGCATTTCAGTGCAGATAAGTCTGAATTTAAAAATCAAATCTTAATTTATCTGGGAGTCTGGTATCCAAGAGAACAGCTATTTTCAACTAAGAACCAATTATGCTGCACTGAGCTAAAGCAAATGCTAAGCACGTTGTACAAGAGCGGTAGAGTCAGGAAGTGTGTAAGGATTTTAGGTAAAAAAGACATTATAGTATTTTCATTCTATATGAAGTACTTGTACTTAACTTTATATTTTTATTTTTGAACAATGTTTATCATCTTCCTTTAAGTTAGATTTCAACAAGAAATTTAGGGTCCATAAGAACTAATATTAAAAGTCTTAGAACTTTCAAACTACAGAATGATTCTTCTTGTGCTTGATCATGTTTCTCTCGGTGTTAGAAGCTAGTAAAAAAGCCCACAGATGATTGAGGGAAAACATCAAAGAAGCTACTAACCCAAGGATCTGGGGGGATGCTCCAAAGATCTTTAAATCAAGTAAAAAAATGTTGGGCCAGGGATTTATCCCAGTGGCACCGCACCTGCCTTGCAGCACAAGGTCCTGAGTTCTATCCCGGGTACAAAAAACAAGCAAATAAACAAACAGTTGCAAATTCTCCTTCTCAAGTAAATTTACTCTTTGTTTTATAATTCTCTGGGCAAACTCTCTGCTAAGTAGTTTCTTTCTTTGGTGTGTACAACTTAAACTGCTATTCCCAGTTTTCATTTGGCTGTGGAAGGGACTGCATATATATATATCTTTGAATTAATAAAAGGCTAGCTTAGTGAATTAATTAATTATCACTATATCATAATTTTTAATCTATCAATAACAATTTAGCAGAAATTTCCTTAGAAATGTTCTTATTGACATCATTTTCACATCCATCATCATCGCATTTTTCCTACTGATATTTTTTTAAATGTGCAAGTGTAGAACTGTACTGTGGATTTCTCTGCATCAGCAGAAGTAAGAGAACAGGGCCAATCAAGGCAGGAAATTTTCCAATCTTAGTAATTTGCTAAACTAATCTGTTTTGCATATTTTTCTAGGTTAGAAATGAATTCAAAATAATTTACTTTTTTTTCTTGGCTCCTTCAAGGACCAAGCTAAATCCCAGTTTTCAAATGTGAAAAGGGCAAAAAAGGGAGGGGAAGAAACAATATATTCAAAGACATGGCTTCAAAAAATTAGATTGCTATAACCTTCCTCAGTAGACAGTCTAGAAATGACAGTTGTTAAGCTTTTTGGTGGTATTAGCAGAAAAGTAATATATATGTCATTTTTATTTCATAGAGGAAGACTAGAGGTAGTTACTAGTGAATGACAGTAAATTGTACCAAATGCCAAGTATATTTTAATATTCTTTTAGATGCAATTCTGGGGCCAGGGATTTAGCTCAGCAGTTTGGTGGCCTGCCTCGCAAGTGCAAGGACCTGAGTTCGATCCCCAGTACCAAAAAAAAAAAGCAATTCTCATATTTCCATTCTCATTAGTATTTTAGCTTTTAGATATGTAATTCAAGGTTTCAATAAAAAACCATATAAAAAAGAAAATGTCAAAGTTGTCTACCAAAAATATCCTTTTATTGTGAATAAAATCCATAGTTTACCAAGAAATTATTCTATATCTACCCAAGAGAAATGTAAATCCATATCCATACTAATACTTGTAAATGATCATAATGCCATTGTTCATAATAAGAAAAAAGTAAAAAACAATTCAAATGCCCATGAACTACTAAATAAACATAAAATGATCCATCCAGAATATTACTCAGCAATAAAAAGATGTGCATTACTGATAACTGCTATAGTCAGAAAGAATAACCAAAAAACATCATGATAAATGAAATAAGCCAGATACAAAAGCCACACATTATGTTGTTCCATTTATTTTTGTTTTTTGTTTGTTTGTTTGTTTGTTTGAAACAGGGTCTCATTATGTAGTTGAGACTGACCTGGAACTCATTATGTAGCCCAGGCTGGTCTCGAACTTACAGAGATCCTCCTGCCTCAGCCTCCTGAGTGCTGGGATTATAGGCATGCGCCACCATGCCTGGCTATACTGTTCCATTTATATGAAATGTCCAGGAAATAAAAATCTATAGAGATTTAAAAAAACAGGTCAATCATTATCTGGAGCTGAGGATGAGAGCAAAGAAAGACAAGGGGAAAAAAAGGCTCTAAAACCAAATTTGGTGCTAATACCATGACGTATACATTTACTTAAAAGGCTCTCAAATCTACACTTAAATAAGTGAATTTAATGTTATGTAGACAACTCGATAAAGATATTAATGATACCAAACACAAAGCATGAATAGATTTGCCATGCAAAAAACCATCTATGAGACATAAAATATGTTTTTACTAACCTCCAAAGCAATTATCAATTAGAACTGATGAATTCTTCTTCGGGAAGAAAGTGACGGGAATGTGTGAACAGGCGTTCCCTAAACTGCCTTACCTTCCAACACTCTCTCTGACGCACCAATGACAATGCTCGGAGAGCACTAGGTGCTCCCTACAAACCAAGCATCATGCCAAGAACTTAATAGAAGAAAAAATAGTAGTACTGCTTCAAATTAATCAAGACCCTTTGTTTTGTAGCCATAGACCTTCTTTGCTGCCACGGAATAAGAAATGGTTCCACAAGTACTGACGAATACACCTCCGTAATTCTATGGCTCCCAGGAGCAGCAAAGCCATTTGCACTAAGTCTGAGTCCGTGGGGACCTTCTTCCCTGAGGCGAGCCCCACTTTCTTCCAACTGTCCTCAGCCATATCCCCCATCACCTGCAGGTGGCCTTGCTTCTGCTTCAGAGAAAAATCAAGCTCACTCTGAAGAAAATCACTTAGATCCTCTTTCCATTAAACCACTGGCAAACCCTCCTGCCTCTGCCCTTCAGCAATTTCCCCTCCCTCAGATGTCAGCACAGCGGTCTCACGCACATGCAAGCTCTTCCTACTTCGTTCTTTTCCCTTGTAATACAAACATGTACAAGGTCTTTCACCATTTTAAAAACAATCCTCAGACATACACACCCGGCCACCTTTTGCCCTGCCTCACTCTATTCCTTCCCTTCTTTGAAATCTCTAAGACTCCGGCTTCCTCTTCCTGAGCTCTATGTTAGTTTAGCAATGACAAGTTGGTTGCTACATCAGTGGTTTCTCAACCATCTTTACTTACTTAATCTCTCAAGTAGTAGGTTTTTGAGGCCTTAGAGTGAGACACCGGAGAGTGTTGTGTTTCCCAATACCCAGACCATCGTTTCAAACTGCCTCTTGCACATTTCAACTTGGATTGCACATTGACACTCCGTACAATGACTCATATACAGACTCATATGTTTCATCAAAAATAAACTGCTACCACTCATAAAAAAAAAAATATATATATATATATATATATATATATCAGATAGATGATAGATAGATAGAGCTAGCCAAAAATATATACACTTCAGGAAAAGAAAGACGTGTATAAATATTTTAATACTAAATTTATTGGGACATCACGAGATTAATATGTTACCTCTGGCCTCTACAATTACATGAGATTCCCAAAATGGTGGCCATTTGCTTCCAGACATTTATTAGCACCGTGAACTGCTGCTTGGGTCACCTTTGTCGTTGAGATTGCTGTACATGCATTTTCAATTTCTTCTCTAAGGGCCGGAAGTGTAGTGGGTCTTCTGTGATATACAACATCCTTTATAATCCCCCAATCAAGAGTAACACCATCCAGGGCAGGGGATTTAGCTCAGCGATTCAGTGGCTGCCTTGCAAGCACAAAGACCCGAGTTCAATCCCCGGTACCAAAAAAAAAAAAAAAAAAAAAAAAAACAAAAAT
>NW_022900949.1:69336640-69360053 GCF_012274545.1 Fukomys damarensis | reverse complement strand
TGAAAAAACATCATACTATCATACTAATCATACTGTTTCTCTTCTTATTTTTCTGAGGTGTGTATACATTTTTGACAGAAAAAATATATATATTAATGTATAACTTAAAAAAGAGCCTTAGCAAATTGAGAGCTATTTAGATGTGGGAGAAACAAAATACAGTGTCTTATATTTCTTACATTCACTGAACCATAGTAAAGAAGTGAATAATTTCATCAGCTGCACTTCAGAATGAAAGGTGTTCTGGCAGCTGACAAAGCATGGGGAAAGACACAGATGTTTGAAAGTTCCCAGTCTGTTTAAGTAACTGTGGCATTTGCAAAGGCCAAGGCCAGTTTGAGACTGGTCTGTTATCAGGTCTGTTATCAAAAGTGTCTGAGCAATTAAGCTGCCTTAAACTATAGGGTTAGTAAAATAACTTCATAAGTTCTTGGTTGGAGCAGACACATTACAAAAGACAGCTAAAGAAGAGAAAAAGACAGAGAAGCTTATTAACCAGGGAAGGAATCTTAAAAGAGATAACTTTGAACTCCAGCTTCTACAGTACCTTCAACAAAAGAACACTAAACTTTTAGAGAAGGAACAAGACGATGGAAAAGCACTTGTACCTCTGATGTGACAAGTGTCTTGTGGGAAAGCGATGACTAGTCAAAGATCACTTAGCTATCAAAGCTTGTTAATGTACATTGCTCTGATACCATCTTCGGGCTACTAAGACTTTAAACAAAATGATGAGAGTTCGTTTATCATAATGATGCAATTAACAAGTAAATTCGGTTATTTCTGTGGCAACATTTTAAGATACTAACTAGACTTACGACTGATAATGTTATACCAGGGCCATCAGATTTCTAGGAATTTCGTACAATTTCTGGAGCACTTATTAATGGCATATTCATATAACTCAAAAAAACCCAAATATTATTTCTTATTTTAGAATGACTCGTGTACATATCTAACACTTCAAATAAGCCTGATTGGTTTAATATTTTTCCTTCTATAAGACAAAGAACAAATTCTTCAAAATATCCCAGGGATCTATCTGGAAAATGCCAAAGTTAATTTGAGGTTCAAAAGATTTAATTTAGGAAGTGATTTGGGAAAGTCGTCAAAACATTTAAAATACATGAACACATATGACCACAGATCACTATAAAAAATGATCATTCAGTTAACCAGAGTGAGAATTAAAAGAGTCAATGGAAAATGCCGAAAGTTACACAGTAACTTAGTTACTAAAATAATTGTAAAAGAATTAATTCTGTTCATAGAAAGAACTGTGTTCTTAAGCAATCAAAGACCTGATAAATAACATGAAGTTCAAGAAATTTTTCACAAGACATACAACTTTTGTTTTCCAGGTAGATCATTCTAAAGGTAAAAATCTTTCATTAAGAGCAAACAAAATCACCAAGAAATCTTTTTTTAACAGGAAAAAAAAACAGATTCTAGTTTGTCTCTAGTGCATTTTTGTATTAAGTCTCATTTTTCAAACTTATACGATAAACTCATTCATTGTAACCAGCTTAGGCACATCACATCTACACTGTCTCACCAGACTCTGTCTCTCTCTTCCTTGTCTGTCTTTCCCTTTCTTTCTGTCCTTCCTCCCCCTTTTCTCTTGCCTCTCTCTCACCCTCATCCCTCTTTCCCTACCCCTCTCCACCCCCACATTTTCTATGTTCCTTTAGTTTTTGCCCTATGTTTTCATTTGAAAACAACCTTTTATTTTGCTTTAGTACAGCATTAATTGCTATCTTTTTGCTTTAGGAAAAAGACATCTTGGGCCTGGGATTTAGCTCAGTGGTTCCACTACCTATCTCGCAAGGAAAAGGTCCCGAGTTTGATCCCCAGTACCAAAAAAGAAAAAAGAAAAAAAGAAAATGAATCTTCATTTACACCTTAAAACTTTCCTTACTAAAAGTGTATTTTATTTTCCTAATATACTTCGCATACAGAGGTTGTTTCCCTTATCATTTCTAGGAGTTTTAAACAACATATATATATATATATACCAGAATTCTTAACTCTTAATAACTTTAATTTCTAGAAGCATGTACTCCTTCACAACCAAACTTTTCAGTGTGGCACAAGACACGCTTGTTGATAAACCCAAATGTGTCTAACTTCTCTATGCCGTATAAAAACATGATATCATAGGGTCACCAGGCCGGGGATTTAGCTCAGTGGTGCTACTACTGCCTGCCTTGTAAGCACAAGGTCCTGAGTTTGATCCCTGGTACCAGAAAAAAGAAAAAAGAAGAAGAAGAAGAAGAAGAAGAAGAAGAAGAAGAAGAAGAATACATACACTTTGCTTAGTAATTAATGTTTCAGTACTTAATCTTATTTGGAAATGATCTACCTAAGCAATAAGCATCTATTTTTTTATCTTAATTTAGCAAAACCTAAAGGTGTTAACAGAGAGATTTGGGAAGCAGTTTGTAAGTAGATACATTAACAACCATAATAATTCCTTAAATGTCCATTTATAAACTTTTAGAGCACTTACATCTATTTAATTCACTTGATTTTAGCAATTATGCCTAGATTACTTATGAAAATTTAATGAGGCACTAAACAAAGCTAGCCATCATCTCAAGTGCTTCTCCTGAACTATTTTTATAGCACATGCAGGTTAGGCTGTCAACACTGTAGCAAGAACCTAAAAGATAAAATACAGTTTTTGTTTGTTTTTATTAAATGAATAGCCCTAAACTAGTTTTACTTACCAAAATTTTATCTAAGTAACATGTTATGGCTTATATCTGGAGGTCCCCCCAAAGCCTCGTGTTTTCATTGGTGGGGCTTTGGGGAGGTGTCTGGATCGTGGGGCTAAATGTGATGTTGGAAGGTGAAAGCCTGGTGGGAGCAAGAGGGCCTTTTGGGGTGTGAGCTGGAAGAGCATCCTCTCTCCCTCCACCCTCTATCTCTCTTCTGCCTCCTCCCTGCCATACCTTGAGCAGACCTCCTCTGCAAGGCCATCTGCCGTGCTGCCCTGCCTTGGAGCCATTTGACTATGGACAGAAACCCCTAAAACTGTGAGCCAAAATAAACTCTCTTTCAAATTGTGAGTTTGGGGAATACAACACAATCTCAGCAATGAGGAAGTAACTAAGACATCACACGAACTGGAAAAGCATTTGAATGAGTTCCTCTACCTCAAGCAGTTTTAGGAATATTTCATTTACATAAGTACTAATTGTTCTTTAAGCCAAGTAGAGCTCTTTCACAAATTAATTTTGACAGTACCATCCAGAGACAGGAAAATAACCTGTATGTGTAACAGACATTCAAAAACATACATAAACGTACAGACACAAGCAGATCTTAAAGCTTTCTTTTTAAAACTTCAGTGAAATAAGCCAGGGTAATCTAGTCAGATAACCAAATCTTTCTACCAATATTTATGGAAAAGACTTAAGATTTTCCATTTGCCCAATTTCTAGACAGCTTTTTGAAGCTTTCCCTTCTGTTGAGTCACCTCTCTGAAATTTTCATTTCGAAAGTTATGGCCCTCAAATTTATATCTTAAAGGTAATGTTATAGTTGGAATCCAAAACATCCCCCTAAAATCTCTTTGTATTGAAGGCCTGGTTGTCTGCTGATGGGATTTGAGAAACTGGGTGGTCATGAGGACTCTAACGTCACCAAATGGATTAATCCACAGATGAGTTCATAGTTCAGTGAGTTTGTTGGGAGGTGTCGCCTAATTGAATGAGATGGGTCGCTGCGTGAGCCTTTGAAAGGTGGATCTTGTCCCTGGCTCCTTCTTCTCAGGCTCTCTTCCTGCTCACGCTGTTTCCTTACTGCCATGATGTGAGCGGCTTTCCTCCTTCTCACCCATCTGTCAGGATATTTCTCAGTGCAGGTCTGTAAGTAACGGAGCCAGCTGATGATGGTCTGAATCATTTGAAACAGTGAGGTAAAATAAAATTTTCCTCTTTTAAGCTGTGCATGTTAGCAATTTTGTCACAGCCATGCAAAGCTAACGCAGGCACAGAAAAATGAATGGAAGTTTTGCTCCATGAAGAAGTCTCCATTTGCCTACATCAGCGGTGAAATAATCTTAGATGCCATTCTACTTCTAACGAACCTTTTTCCTTTTCAGCATCAGGTAGCTATTTTCAGTGACCCAGAATCCCATGAAAACAGAGTCCCACATTAAAGTGACTGAGGGACAGAAATAGGAATGGAAAAGGTCTAGCAGAAGTTGAAGGACAGAGAAGTCAGGAGCCATATCAAGGGTATAAAGGGAACTAAATGAAAGATGGAAGGCAGCGAAAGGAGGAAGGAGGAGTAAAAACAACAGGAAAGAAGAGACCTTCCAGGGACCAATTTGGGGAGATCTGCAGTTTCTTAAAGGTGCCAATCAAACAACAGCAGGAATTCAGGCTGAACCAACTGCAGCCCTCTAAGGATGTAATCTCCAGGTCTGTGCTGGGTGATCACAGTCTCTTTTTCCCCACAGACTTTTCCAGTGTGTTATAAATACACAAAGCCATTTCAGTGATACCTGGAGCTTTATGACCAGACCCTGGCATCATTAAGTACCAGCAACATGCATCTTTGATGTTAGCTTGAGCTAAACCGGGTGCATTCTGGTTTGGGTGAAATCACTCTTGTCCCGAGCATAATATAAGGGCTCTCCTTCTGACCCAAATCACAGAGAACCATTGGTCTCGGTGCCACTCAGGATCCAAGATACTTCTGTCCCTAAGTCCTCCAGCCAATTGTCCTGTGTGCAAATCTGGATCTACCGGCCTCTCTCCTCCAAGGGCCCCTTGGAGCCAGTTCTGACAAAAGGTGACAATTTTTCCAGAGCAAATTTCCACATCATCCTGACAAAAAAAAGAAAAAAGGAACCATGCCCACAAGAAAGGAAGGAAGTTGTCAGAGGGGTTGGAGGAGATAGCCAACAAAGGTTTTCTTCAAGAGTTTCCCATGGGAGAACAAAATCAAATAGAAACAGAGAAGACTTTAAGAAAAATACTGCCAAACTTTTTGAAAGAAAACCAAGTGATTAGCAAGTGACGCTAGCCCAAAACCAAATATTTGTTTACACATTAACCACAGAAGGACCAGGCATCTCCAAAGGGTACAAGGATGCAGGCCTTATATTCTGAGCATTCATTCCCAGATGCAGCTTAGAAAAACAAAGATCTTTAGCATCACAAGTGGTCAGGTCTTCCATAGAACAGGGAATGACTCCAGTCACATACCTGCTGATCTGTGACTCCAGGCACGGGTATCAAATTTTCCCAGTACTAACCAAGAGCAAAGAAGTTTGAATTGGCAAAATTCTTTCATGGACTGGAACCTCTTAAGGCAAATTCCTGTTCGTGGTAGCACAGAACACTCTGTCAGGTTTCTATCATGTCAGTTTGGCTGCCTGACAAAAGCCAACATTGAACTACCAGGTAGAGACTAGAGAGAATATTTTTACTGGTCACAGAGACAAGCTGTCAGGACATAAACAGGGATCAATCACTGGTCATAAAAGGAAAGTAGTCAACAACAAATGGTACCCCAAGATTAAGAGTCACAATTCAAATTAATTGTCACAATTATTTTTCTCCTGCTGGTCTCAGTTTGGAAATTCAAGGACAGAGAGATTTTTACTGTCCTACCATACCATAACTAGGCATTACAGAGATCTGGGATATATATTTTCATATTTTAACCCACCCACCCCTTTTTTTGGTACCAGGGATCAAACTCAGGACCTTGTGCTTGTGAGGCAGGTGGCAGAACCACTGAGCTAAATTCCCAGCCCTTTATTTTTACCCCTTTGCTGGATTCTGCCAGGTTTTTTTCCAGGACCCCATCTGCGGGGTCTGGAAAATGTAGAATGTTCCAGAAAAATCTCACCTGCCAGTAACCAGAAGAATAGATGAAAGAAAATAACCCCATAGGTTCTTAGTTGTAACAGCTGAAACGGACATTACAAAAGGCAGATTAACAGGAAAAAAACAAGTACATGTGTTTCATATGCACATGGGAAAAACCCTGGGACTGTGTAGCGTTCAAAGAAGTGGTTTGGATTCCTCTTTATGTAGCATCTTCAACAAAGAATGATAAATTTTTAGAGAGTAACAAGATAAAGGAAAAGGAGTTGGGGCTCTAGGGGCAGCAATTTGGGGAAAGGCAAATTATCCGGCAAGGTTACGGCTCATTAGTAAAACTTGCTAACATCTCCTCCTCTGGTGCCATCTCTGATACGAGGCCAAGGAAGATCTAACGTTATCCTCTGGTTACTCTTTGTCTTCCCTGGTAAAAACAGCAAGATGTCTTTTGTCTTTGTAAGTCTATATCCTGCCTATAGGTGAATAGAAGAAGGCCTCAGAGCTTTCCTATGTCTGATCTTCTTTACTGTCCTCAAAAACTCTTCGTATCTTGGAGTGACTTATTCTGCTTCCCTACATAAGCATTCATAGCCCTTTGGCTCTGAAATTCACCTTGTTCTCCACGTTCAAACTCTCACTGACAGTCTCATTTTAAACAAAAGTGCACCACTTACTTCATTCTTGAAACTACACTCCCTTTAAATTACTTAGTGAATAATTACACATTTTCAAGAATTCTGTAACTCAAAAATTAGCAAGTAATTAGATCCTTATATTTCTACACAGACTGTTTTCTTTAAAAGTATGTGTTAAAGGTGAAAGGAAAAGCATCAACAAAAGAGAACGTTTCATTCCCACACAGATATTTGCTAACAGTATTAGGCAGCAAAACCCAAACCACGCTAAGGTCTATGGGAAACTATCCAAGCTAGTCAAAAACCTTTACCTGGATCACAAAATCACAGAACTAATTAGAAATGTATCTCTCTTCTTCAGTTCATTCTGCAGATGTAGTATCACAAACAAAATAGGGAGAAAATAGAAATCAGTACACAGCTCCTAATTTTCTCTGCCCCAGCTTAGCTTCACCTTGAAAGAGTGGAGGGAATTTAGTTTAAGGGAGATGAGGAATAGTAAGACAGCATTCAGCGCCATTAACTATGGTTCCAGCTTCTAAGCTCAGCTGGACTGTGCAAGAAACTCCATTTTCCTAAGAGACTAGAAGCACTTGCAGATGTTCAGAGGGAACACATGCCTAGGAACTTTAAAGAAATCAAGTTACCTCTATTCAAGAAAAGCCTCCCACTCAGTAATTGCTGCCTTCTTAGTAGACCACCCGCCGTTGCTTTCCGGCTAGTCACATCTCAGCCTTGACTTCTCAGCCATGCTTCAAGGGCTTCTGTTGCCCTGGGTACAGTTGCTCCACTTCACCTCACAAAACTGTCACCACCTCTAAGGCCACCAACCTCTCTGCTCCGCACAGTTCCAGAGAAGAAGCTATTGTGGCAAGCATTGTTTTGCGCTGGCATTTAAGTGCCTCATTGTCTCTGGCATTGTCTTGTAATTTAAACTTTAATGGATTCTCAGGGACAATAATGGAGTCCTTCAATGAGTCACAGGAAATATCTATGCTAAATATATACACATGCACCCTTTTTCTTACTTTGCCTTTCCGTCTGTGTCCACGGTCTGTGTCCACGGTCTCACGGTCTCACTCAAGTTCAGCGAAACATGAGCGCTATTTGGAAGCAAGGCAATAATATCAGTGAACCGGTGGTTCTCAGTAGGGAAGATTTTCACCTCAAGGGCACCTTTGACAATGTCTGAAGAGATTATTGGTGATTAAAGCTTGAAGTGAAGGAGCAGGGTTTGGGTAGGGGTATTCACATCTCACTGATAGAGGCCACCGATGGTGCCAACCCATCTACAGTGCACGGGGAAGCCCCGCAACAACAAAAATTATCCAACTAGAAAGGTCAACACTGCTAAGACTGAGAAACCTGAAGAAGTCTGAAAAATGCTTATAACTGACTATGATCTAATTTCTGATTGGTCATGTATTCTTGATATACACATTTGCACTAACTTTATTTTTATTTCAATGATACAGAAGAACCCAGTGGGCATCCTGGCACACACCCATGATCCCAGCACTCTAAAACGTGGAGGCAGAAGGGTCAAAAGCTTGAGCCCAACCTAGGCAGCTTAGAAACTGGTAAAAAGCTGTCTCAAAATAAAAATGCAAATGTTTGTGATATAGCTCAGTAGAAAAGCCCAGGGCTAATTTCCTAGTGCTAAAAAAGAAAAAGCATCAGAATATGAACCTATCCTGTATAACCTGCCACACATATATCATACATTCTTTTTTGTTTAATTCCCCAAATGCATGGAAGCCATTAGTACATGTAGGTCACTAACAACCAGTTTCATAAGTGCATAAAACAACATCACTAAGAGCTTCTATTCATGATTTTCACTTGTGAACCTGTCTCCAGACCAATTCTCAGACCCATTAAAGTCTCGTCATCATTAAATATAATATCCATTCACCATAACCAGCGAGAATATGGGAGTCACTCTTACAACGCAGGTGATTTTAGCCATTTCCCTGACCCTACATGGCCAGAGTGGATAGTTCATTCCAGATCTTCCTGGTACCCTTTATGAATTTCCCACACCACAATAATAATTTTTGTTAACATTTGTTTTTGTGAATATTCATTAGACAAAGTACTAAAAGGAAAATTTAAAAACAGGTATAATACTGTAAGACAGTGGAAAAGGAAGAGGTCTGGAGAGAGAAGAGAGAGAAAAAGAGTTTTTAAACCATCAAGACCTGTGCCAGAGAAGTTAGGGACAATCACTTCAGCTGTGTCCTTAACTCTGCCTCTGAACCCCTGCCACTACCCACAAATTGCAACTCAATTCTGTATTTTTCTTGATCAATCCATCATTCTGTCAGTTAAAATTTGTCATCAAACACAACTTTTACCAACTGCTACCCTTATGCCCATTGGATTTAAACCAGCTACTCTTCCCAACATTTTATACTCTGAACTAAATCGTGTGTGAAAATTACCTTTTATTGACTTTAGTGAGAGCTTTATACAAACAACTAAGGGCTGATTTCAACTGCCCACTGCCAGAATAACCCTCTGTCCATCTGTTGGATGTACATACCATTAAGACTTTTATTAGCCTCAGAAATAGAGAAGTCATTTTATAGTGTTAGTTAAAAACCTGCAAAAGTCCTTGAAAAGCAGCTCTACCAGACCTAGCAAGCACTGTCTGAGAAAATGTTACTGAATATTGGCATCAGTATTAAAAGAAAATTGCTCCCAAATAATAGCACCAAAATGTAATTCTTCATCTGTAAATAATTTACATTAAACTGTTCAATGAAGAAACCTACTGCTCCTCCAAATAATGGACTTTTAAAAATATAAGTTTTGAAACAATATGAAAATTTCCTCTTCTGCTTAACCTGATTTAATAAAAAAAATTGTTCAAAGAACACAAAAGTTCAGTTAAAGAGTAGGAATAAGTTCAGGTAATATGTTGTATATTGTGGTGAAAATAACTCCATTAATAACTATACTAGAGACTTAAAATTGCTAAAATACATTTTAAGTGATCTCACTGCAAAAAAACTGATAAGTACATGATGCATGTTAAATGGCTCGATCTAGACATTCTATAATGCACCTCTATCAAAATATCATATAGTATTCCATATACTGTATATTTGTGAATTACAAATAAATGAAAAGACTCCTCAAAACCTTGTGGAAAACATGGTATTAAGAGTCGCCATCAGACGAAATCAAGAACATCCTTGGAAATGGAAAAGTTATAAAAGGCTTAACCATTAAGAGCCCAGGGAGAAGTAATGATCTTTTACCAGAAGAGGAGAATAAAATCATGGAAGTCTAATATGGTTTTTTACAGTTCTGCTTACAATTACGCATTAAACAATTTACCCCCGTGGATGAGTTCCTAAAGCCTGCTGAGACGTTGCACTTGGAGAAATGAGTACATGCTGGCTTTTCTTCTGTTGTGTTTTATTTTTATTAAAACAGAAAACTTAAACAACTGAAAAGATTCTCTTTTGTTAAAATTTACCCTTTGTAGAAGGACAACAGCATGGATGAACATTTGTCCAATGTTCGTAGTTAAGTCCAGCAATAAAAGACAACAGCTTATACATTCATGCCCTGTCAATGTCCTGTGGGCTGGAATTCATAAAATAAAGGCAGCAGATGGAGTACCTAAATTTAATTTGCTTTTTTATTTATCCTCGTGTTACCACTCTGAAATGCAGATACTCAATGTTTATCTATCGCTGTTAGAAAACACAAGACCATGCTTCTAGCAAGTTTATCATGTGCTTTGATGCTTAACCATCAATCCTGAGAATGACAACTATAGCCCATCCTCAGTCAGTACTCCGTGTATCTGAGATGGCATTACATGAGGTTTTGATTCACTACGCCTAGCAAGAAAGTAATAACAGAGACCATCAGAGGAAAGTGTGTGATTTTGATTTTGTTGTCTTAACTCAAAACTAGAGCAGATATTTTGGGGGCTTTTTTTTTTCAGCCTCATCTTTCAATGCTCCCTGAGAATACTGATGCTTTCTTTAATTATCATAATCACTTTTCCTTGTAGGTTCTTCTCATAAACAATGCATCTTTGCACCACGACATTTTAAAATACAAACTTCATAAGTCTTTTTTTTTTTTTACTGCTTCAAGCAGCTGTCAAAATAATTCCTGCTGAAATCATATTTAAGAGACTTGCGCCTGAATCAAATCAATTTTGGGGAGCAGCACACAGTGCTGCGAAATTAGGCCATTAATTGTAAAGACAGCATAGCTATCCTTTACTATAAAGACAAAACTCTGAGGTAAAAGGAAATTAAACAAGATTCTGGAATGCTCTTTGAAATCTCAAAGTGTCAATTTAGAAAGCCATTTCTGAGTTCTTTCAATAGATCTTATTGCTTAAAAGTATAATACCCAGTCTTCCAACATTTCCATATCTTGTAAAACAGCCCAACATTAAAATATTTTACTTCTAAATGGTGAAAATGCAAGTCCTCCTATCTATTGTGACAAAAATATCTTGGAGCACTCAAATGTCAGCCTTTCCAAATGACTCTAGGAGAATGTAAGGGCAATCGATTTCTCTCAAGTGTCAAGCCATGTGGTCATCACAAGTTTAGCCTATAAAACTACCCCATGGTAATTCAGTAGAAAGAAACATGAGAGTCTCAGGGACTTAGAATCTGGAAGCAGAAAAAAAAAAATCAATCTGGCAGTTAGAACAAGATTGCCAAATGACAGTATCAGCTACATTGTCTGTGCCTGGGGGTTACCTTTCCCAACTAATGTTACAAATAAATTGCAATTGAACTGGAGCACAAAACTTTCTGAAGATTCATATCAGGTAAACCATACACAGGTTATCAGAAAATATCAACATTTGAGTTGACTTTATGATTTTATGTCCTATCCATTATAACATTTTGTTATTAACATTTATTAAAACCCTGCATTTTCCTCAAAAAGATTTAAGGAGCTTTAATGTTCTATTATACAATTACATGAATAAAGATAATTCCCATTATTTACAAACTAGAATAAAAAAATATTTCTCATATTTTAAACATTGAAATACAAATCTTATAATCTGTTTCTAATAAAGATGTTAATATGGAAATAAATGTAAATTATTATTTAATAATTCAAAATATTTGGGAATTTTTCACTAAAATATATCCCTTAAACAAGTCAAAGATCAAAATATTAAGGCTTATGAGAATCAACAAAGATAAATGTAGGAACTGAAACAGGCTAATTTATTTGGTACCATTCCAATTCACCTCCCTACTCTTCTGTCCTGATTAATTGCCCACAGCAAGGAGCTGGAGCCTTGTTATGCTGTATTTTTAATTCCTGTTGATGGAGTGTTGATATAAGGATAGAAGAAAACCCACAGCCTTTTACCAACTATTCTTCACGAGTTAATCAATCATAACTTGTCCGTTTTAATTATCTCCCAAATTCCAAATAGACATACGCTTGCAGTTTCCAAATGTTTGCATGGTTAAAGATGTTTTCCTTGTTTCAGTAAGGAACATCAAATTGATGACTCAGGTGGCAAGATTTATGGGATGAAATAGTTTTTACATCCCAGCTTTCAAAACTACTGGTCTGCAACTCAGTAACAGATAGCGTTCCCACCAGAGATAGGCCGGCTCTGCGCATTAACAATGATGATGATGTTTAAAAAAAATACATATAACAACATTAGTAGATACCAGAGAGAAAACCAGCCAAGAAAATGTTTACTAGCCTCCCTCTTCATTTCCATAAAAATGTAGTTTGTTTGAATATTAAATATAAATACACAAGGTTAATAGGCCATAAGTGCACCTGTGTAACATTTGCAAGTAGTTTTTGCCCTCCCCAGAGCAACAGCAGCAGATTGAGTCATCAGTCAATTAGATACATCAAGTTTTAAGGAAATTCTGGCTGACTCACAAACAACTGGACAATCAGTTAAGAAAAGTAAGTAGTGCAGTAGACTCTATGGAGATTCAGGGGCCAAGGATTTAGCTCAGTGGTTCTGCCACCTGCTTTGCAAGTGCAAGGATCCAAATTCGATCCCAAGTACCCAGCCCCCAAAAAAGCCATGGGGATGGGAAGGGGATCTAGGTAAGGAGGGAGGGGATAGGACAAGAGGAGATGGTAAAGAGCAAAAGTGATCAAGATGGTGGTAAGTATAATATACCAATTTCCCAAGATGAATGTAGTCATTATGCATTGAAAACATACACTAATACAAAATGCTGTAAGTAGAATTTTCATTGAATTGTCTGAACAGATAGTCATTTTGTTTAGATGCTAGGAGAAACAGTAGCGAACTCTTTTCTGAAATAACTCCCCATTTAGGAGCTTCCCTTCTCTATTACATAAACCTCCACTCCACTTTAAATATCAGAATCAAAGCAACAATTTTCTCTTTTCATAGTAATAGTCAAGGAATTGATGACAGACTATGATGTAGGGGAAGAAAAATAATTCTCCTCTGTACTTTTGGAGTTTTTACTGGGAACAAATCACAACACAAATTAACTCAGTCTAGAAATTCTCTAAATATCTTTCCAAAGTCACTGATTGTAAGTGATGCTTTTGAAGAATACATTCCAGCCAAACACATCAGAATAATAGGAATGGTCCCAAATCTAATTTTAGCGGGACTTGGCCAGCTCAAGCCTCCAATTTGAGATGTGTTTGGGAAATGCTATAAGCCAGAGTCTTCTTTTGATAATTGACAATAGATATTAAATACCTCCAAGAAGCCCTACTCTAAAGAAGTATTCCAGTTTTAGTTTAACACAACATTTTTAACTTTAGAACCCCTTTTTACTTAGTAACATGAAACATGAAAAACAAAATGCTCCTCCAGAAATTAGGACCCCACATAGGATTAACTTTAAAACCATGGATCAATTTGAAGAGTCTCCAAAATCTCATACTGTTACATAAAACACAGACACAAATGTATTTCTTCTGTTACTAATAACCAAAGCTTCACACACACACACACACACACATACACACAGAATTTTAAAATATAAACATGAAACAGAAGACAGAATTTTTTAAAAAATCAAATTAAAAAAAAATTTATACCTGACAAAAATAAATTCTAATTACTAACTAAAAATGTAATTGCCCTCCACTTGGATTCACAAGACATCAATTGAGAAAGCTCCAGAATGTTTATATTTCCATATATAGCATCACAAGTCATCCATTATGTCCTTCTTTATCAGGTTTTTGTTATTCTTTTCACCATCCATATAGGAAGCCCTTCTCTAAATTTGGAGAATCTTCTAGCGAGAGACCTATAGGAAATAGTGACTTTTCGCCTATCAAAGTGGAAAGTCAGACACTTACTTTCCCAGCAAAGGCATTGACCTGTAGCCTTGACTTTGATTTGGGAGCTGGTGACAAACAAAAGTAAAGACTTCTCAAGATCTGTCCTAGAAAGGATAGCACAGCAGCAGTAGTAGTTCATTAAATATTTTGTGTGGGGCTTATACCAGAGTAAATAAGACTCAACCACTCATCTCATCCCATCATCTTGACCACAAGATTGGTTCAAGGCTAGATAAGTAGATGTCATGTTAGTCCAAATCTAAAGATTTGGGTTAGAACTTTGGGGAAGAATAAATTATCTTTCCAAATAAGTTACTAATTCAGATGCAAAACCATACCCATTAATGAGAGTTAACCAAAAACAGAGGTCTAGGTTTAACAGGCATTGTTAGCTGAACTTGTGAAACTAACATTATTGCCAGAAGTTAGCTATATAAATGACAAGTTCCCATCATTTAGCTACTTTAGTTTAATTTTGAGATGCAACCAACGTAGAATTTAGGGCAACTTAGGAACATAAGTGATAAAAGAACCCAAGTCAGGATTGATGGATTACAAAGGTTGGGGCTCAGAAGACATTAAGAAAAAACTAAATCCAAAAGACAATGTCAATGTGAAGCAGGAAAAAAGAACAATGAACCATGAGGTCAGAATATGGAAGGATTAGCACAGCAATTTAGAATAAATCTAAATCCATGAATAATGAGAAAGTGACATGATTTTCCACATATGTGGGGGCCCAGATCATAGAGTAAAATGTGTCTGGTAGTCTGAAGACGTCCTGTGTGGATTCCACTTGATATTAATTCTGAATATAGAATAGATCCTAGGAAGAACCCCTTCAAGGAAACTGGTAATTCGAAGAATACAATAATGTTAGAAAGTGGTTTTATGATTTCAAATGTTTATAACTTTTCTTCAAATATAACTTTCGTATACTCATAAAACCAAAAAGAAGTTCTAGAAAGTTTTCACAGATAATCCAAGAGAAAAATAAAATTTGATCTTCCTAGGGAAGCAGTATCTATCTTACTATTAACCTCTCTATAATGTGATTACTTGACAATGCCAAAATAACTTGACATTTTTGTGAAAATACCAGATTGCCATTATTTCTTCATTCCTCCATTTAAACAAAGAATCCTGCACGTGCTACAAAACAAATTAAAATGAATAAGACACAGTTTGATCTCTCACAGAGCTTGCAATGCTAGTGAAAGGAAAAAAAATCCACAAATGCTCAACCAGAATACAAAAACAAACAAATAATATGCAGAGATAATGGCAAAGCATTATAATAGCAGAGAAGCAGAGAAAGACATAATTTGGGTTTTGTTTTTTTTTTGTTTGTTTGTTTGTTTTGAGACAGGGTCTCACTATGTAGTTGAGACTGAACTAGAATTCACTATGTGGCCCAGGTTGGTCTCAAACTCACAGCGATCCTCCGGCCTCATCCTCCCAAATGCTGGGATTACAGGCATGCACCAGCACACTGGGCTGAGAAAGACATAATTAGTCATACATGCAAGAGAGGCAGGCTTTCAAAGTCAATTAATCGCTTTAAATTTTGAACATTTTGCTAGTTTTGTTGAAGAAATTATGCATCTGGAATTTAACTTTTTAATTTGTCAATGGAATTATGAGAAATATGGAGAACGACCAAATTGGACATTAAACTGATTTGTGCTTTTTGAAAATGTCATTAGTAAAGATAAAATTTGAAGTTCTAGTCCACAATAAAAGAGACTAGAGACATGACAATTAAATGCAATTGTGAATTGGATCCTAGGACATACACACAAACAATAAACAAAATGCAATAAACAATACATTAGCCCTGAAAGACATTACAGTCAGTCGCAAAGCAATGACCAAAGTTATTGCAGTTGTTAGAATTGCCCTGGACTACCTTCTAATAGGCTATGGTAGAGTTCATGAAATAGTTAATAAATGCTCTTATATCCAAATTATTGCCTAAAGAGAAATCAGTCGATGCTAAACTTTAAGAAAGAAATTGCCCACCTATCTTTCTAAGGCAGATACTGATCATTTGCACAATTTATTCCACTTTTGGGGTCACTGAAGAGGCATGATTGAGCTTAGCAGATTGCCCTCCTCATGCTATTTGAAGTCCTATTGATATTAACCTTAATTAAATGCCACATTAGACAAATTGAATGGATTTTGTTCCAGTCTGTGTCAGTCAAATAATCAGAGTAACCAACCAAGTAGTATATTCATGAGAAAATTCATTAAAGAAAGTGTAGAAAGTGGTAGGTATTGCTGAGAACCTATTCACCATGAGTTCTTGTGTTTCTCTGTCTTGGGACAGATCTTATTCTGAACTATCTTTGCAAGGATATTTTCATAGCAGGCAGATTGCAAGATTGAGATGTTGCCTCCCTCCAGGGAAAAGGAAAGATCTGTTTGTTATCTAGGATAATAAAGCTAGTATCTCTTCTAAGGCAAGGGTTGGATAAATTTGCTAGCAGCCTCCACATAGATTGGGAATTTCCAAAGCTCAGTATACAACAGTGACACAGACCTATATACTCAGGGCAGACAGGGCTGACCATCATATCATACCCATGGGACCAGGGAGGAAAATAAATGATACAAACATGAAATTTGTGCTGCTTGCCTTGCCAGGAGTAAAAGCCCTTTGTTTCTGACCTGGAAGTTTCATACATTCCACCAACATCTATGATTTTGTGATAACTTGTCATCTTGCAGGTAGAATAAAATCTCATACTCATCACAGTTGTTGACTAATACAATGCTCAATACTGTAATGATATCACTCTCTTCAAAAGGATCCATAGATTTAATGTAATCTCACTCTGAGTTCCGGTAAGATTTTCTGACAAATTTATTCTAAAATATATATGTAAATACAAAATGCTTAGATTAGCCAAAACAATTTCAGGATAGTTAGAAGACTCAGATGATCTCTGATCTTAAGAATTATTATGAAGTTGAGAATTCACCACTGGGGTGTCGTCCAGACCAGCTCTGCTACAGGCAGATCCCAGCCAGGGATCTGCCCCAACCCCAGAGGCTGGGGCAAACCCACCCAGCTAAGGCCTGCCCAGAAAAGAACTGCAGAGGTGCACAAGCTTCAGTCAGAGAACTGCCCCATCATATTGGTGAGTGTGCACAGATCCCAGGGAGCAAAGTGTGACCCAGATCAGTTCGGCTGCAGGCAGCCAGGGATCCACACCAACCCCATACATTTGGGTAAACCTGCCATTCAAGGCCTACCCAGGGAAGAGCTGCAGAGGTACACAAGTTTCAGTTGGAGGCACACCCCATGGCATTTGTGGTTTGAGCCCAGGAATTGGTGTACTGGTGAGCAGCAGAGAAAAGTCCTCTTGGTGGCTTGCTGAGAATTGAAGACAACTGTTGCAATGAGAAGACACAGAAACAAGTCCCAAAACCAGACTTCCAGATCACCTAAGGCAACCCCAAAAGGAAATGAGATGGAACAATCTGATACCCAACATCTGGACTCCCTGAGCTGGCAACAAAAGAGGATCTGAGAAAAATGAAGTTAGAAATAATTTCTCAGATAAGAGCAGACATTGTGCTCATAGTGCAAGATATGATTAATAAATCTAGAGCAGACACAGCCAAAAAAATAGAGGACCCTAGGAACATGATGGAATCCCAACATAGGAAACAAATGGAATCCATAAAAGACATGCAAATAGATTACCAAGAGGTTAAAAACTTCATTGAAAGTTTATGCAGCAGAATGAGCCAAAGTGAATCTATGTTCAGATATAGAAGATAGGATTGAAATTAGTGAACAGGAAAAGAAAAATTTCTTAAAAATAGTAAGGGATCATGAGAAATCAGTCCAACAGCAGCTAGATGAAGCAAAGAAGAATAACATAAGACTGATCAAAGTCAATGAAGAAACAGGAGAGAGTGCAGATGACATAAAAAACAAACTGTTCACAGAAGTAATAGCAGAAAACTTCCCAAGTAGGGGAAAACAATTTGACCTACAGATAAGTAATTCATATAGGACTCCAACAAGCCATGATCAAAAAAAAATCTACACATAGACATATAATAGTTAAGATTCCAGAAAATCAATAGAGGAACAAAATTCTACAAGCAGTCAGAGAAAAGAAATAAATCACATACAAATGAAAGCCTATCAGAATTGCAGTAGACTTTTCAACATAAACCCTAAAAGCAGGGAGAGCTGGGAGTGATACATTTCAAGCTCTAAAGGAAAACAGCCACCAACCCAGATTGATGTACCCTGCAAAACTAACTTTCAAAACAAATTTTTAAATTTTTTGGTACCAGGATCAAACTTGGGACCTTGCACTTGTGAGGCAGGTGGTGGAACCACTGAGCTAAATCCCCAACCCCATCTTTAGAAACTGATGGAGAAATAAGATAATTTCATGACAAAGAGCACTTTAGAAACTTCATCAACAAAAACCAGCACTCCAAAAATTTTAAACAATATCCTAGGAAATGACAATGAGGATCACAACCCCAGGAACTCAATCAAACTCTTGAACAAATGAACTTAACAGATGTTTACAGAGTGTTCCACTGTACAAAATCAGAATACACATTCTTTTCAGCTGCACATGGGTCATTCTCCAAACTAGACCAAATACTCACTCATAGAACGTCTTAAGTGCAAAGGAATTGAAGTGGTCCCCTGTATATTACAAAACCACAGTGCAATGAAATTGGAGATCAGCAGCAGAAGAAACTGCAAGAATTTCACAAACACATGGAAACTGAACAACATATTCCTGAATAACCGATGGGTCACAGAGGATATTAAAGAAGAAATCAGACAGTTCCTACAATTAAATGACAATGATAATACAATATATCGGAATCTACAGGACACAATGAAAGCAGTCTTACAAGGGAAATTCAGAGCACTGAATATGCATATTAGGAAAACAGAATGAGGTCAATTAAACAAACTGATGTCGAACCTCAAGCTTCTAGAAATGGAAGAGCAGGACAAACCCAAAACTCATACAAGGGAGGAAATTAAAAAGATCAGAGCATAAATCAATGCAGTGGAGACTAAGAGAACAATACAAAAAAATCAATAAAGCCAAGATTTGGTTCTTCAGAATAATAAGCAAAATTGACAATCCCTTAGCTAACCTTATGAAATAAAGGAAAGGCACAAATCCAGGCAATTAGGAATGAAAAGGGTGAAATTACAATGGACCTGGCAAAAATCCAGAGGATCATCAATACCTACTTTGAGAAACTTTATGCCAATAAAATGGAAAATTCAGAAGAAATAGACAGATTCCTACATTTGTATGAATTAACAAAGTTAAATGAAGACAACCTAAAAATTCCAAACCACCCAATATCTATCAATGAAATTGAAAATGTAATTAAAAACTTACCAACTAAGAAAAGCCCAGGCTGTGATGGCTTCACTTCTGAATTCTACAAGACATTTTGAGAGAAACTATTGCCACTATTGTTTAAACTCTTCAGTGAAATTGAAAGGAAAGCAATATTCCTAAATTCATTCCTGGAAGCAAGCATCACCTTGTTCCCCAAAGCAGAGAAAGACCCAACAGAAAAAGAGAACTATAAGTGAATCTCACTAATGAATATAGATGCAAAAAATCCTTAATAAGATACTAGCAAATAGAATACAGAAGATCATCAAGGAGATCATACACCATGACCGAGTGGGATTCAACCCAGGGATGCAGGGGTGATTGAACATACACAAGTCAATAAATTTAATATTAACTATATTAATAAAGTTAAGGACAAAAATATATGATCATCTCAATAGATGCAGAAAAAAGCATTCAACAAAATCCAACATGCATTCATGATAAAAAAAAAAACCTACAGAAAATTGGAATGGACAGTCTCTACCTGGATCTGACAAAAGCCATCTACAAAAAACTAACAGCCAGTATCATACTAAATGGCCAAAAACTGAAATCCTTCATGCTAAAATCAGGAATAAGACAAAGATGTCCACTATCATTGAGTGGACAAGGATGTCCCCTATCAAGGATGTCCATCACTGTCATCACTATATTAATATAGTTTTGGAAACACTAACCACACCAATTAGACAAGAGAAGGAAATAAAAGCAATAAAGATAGAAAAGAAGTCAACTTGTCATTATTTGCAGATGACATGATACTCTTTATAGAAGACCCCAAGAACCCCACAAGAAGTCCTCTAGACTTAATGACCAAATTCAGTAAAGTAGCTGGATACAAGATTAACACACAAGAATCCATAGCTTTTTTTTGTACACATAAAACAGACTCACTGAGAGAGAAATGGGGTAATCAATTCCTTTCACAATAGCATCCAAAAAATTGAAGTACGTAGGAATCAGCCTAACAAAAGAAATCAAAGACCTCTACTCTGAAAATTACAGCACTCGGAAAAAAGAGATTGATGAGGATATCAGAAAATGGAAAGACGAGATCACTGGAACAGATTAGAAGATGCAGAAACAACGCCAGGCATACTCAGCCATCTCATCTTTGACAATGGAGCCAAACACCCTCACTGGAAGAAAGATAGCTTCTTTAATAAATGGTGCTGGAAAAACTGGGTTTCAACTTGCCAAAGATTAAACTAGACCTATATATCTCACCATGCACTAAACTAAAATTGAAATGGATTAAAGATCTAAATATTAAAACAGAAATGCTAAACTGGCTGGAAGAGAGGTTAGGTAGAACTCTTGAAGACATTGGCATAGGAAAAGACTTTATGAATAAACCTCAGTAGTGCAGAAACTAGCACAAAGAATCAACAACTGGGATCTCACCTTGTTAAAAAACTTTGACCAGCTGTTCCTCAGACAAAAGCCTACTATATAGAATATACAAAGAACTTAAAAAAAATCAGACCTCCCAAATTTAAAGATCCAATCCAAAAATGAGCAATTGAAATGAATAGACATTTCTCAGAAAAAGAAGTAGAAATAGCAAATAAACTTATGAAAAAATGTTCAACATCACTGGTGATTCAAGAAATGCAAATGAAAACAATGCTGAGATTTTACCTCACCCCAGAAAGAATGACTGCTATCATGAAATTAAATAATAACAAATTCTGGTGGGGCTGTAGGGCAAGAGGAACCCTGCTCCACTGCTGGTGGGAGTGTAGACCGGTGCAACCACTGTGGAAATCAGTATGGAGATACCTCAAAGAACTAGAATTGGAAGTTGCATTTGGCTCAGCTATTCCCCTGCTAAAGAATTAAAAGAATTATATCATAGTGATATATGTGCACCCATATTCATAGCAGCACAATTTGTAATAGCTAAAACTTGGAAGCAGCCCAAATGCTGATCAACAGGAGACTGGATAAAGAAAATGTGTTTTTTTTTTAATAAAATAGAATACTACTGAGCCATAAAAATGAGAAACTAGAGACATTTATAGCTAAATGGATGTACTTTGAGGTGATACTATTAAGTGATATAAATAAGACACACATGTAAATATCGAATAGTTTCTCTAGTGTGAGAAACTGAAAGTGCAAATAAGGACTAAAAGGTATAAAAGATAATGTGAAATAGGAAGAAAAGGGACAAAGGGGAAGTGGGAGGGGTTGGGGAAAGAAAGAAAGGGATGGAATTATTATGAGAAAATGAAAATGGATTCAAAGTCTTTGTAGATAGTGAGGGGTTGAAGGGAGAAGAGAAAAATGGGGAAAAAATAAGAACCAAGGTTGATTATGTAAACGCACAAATTTCAAACAATGACTGTCATTATATTGTATACATTAAATGTACTGATAAAATTATTTTTTAAAAAAATAATTATTATGAATATATTAATCAAGACATTGTGATAGCTAGACAAATTAGACAAACATGTCAATGGATCAAAACAAAAGTCCAGAAATAGCCCCACGTATATATGGCAACTGAGTTTTGACAAAACAAAACGATGCAATTCAACGGGGGTAATAAAAGAGGATCTAATGGATATCCATAGTTTTTAAAAGGCATTGGCACCGACTTTCCACATAAAAATGAATAGCTACAATGTTTCTATAAGAAAACATTGATGAATGTGTTTAAGACGTTTGGATAGACAAAGATTTGTGGAAAGATTGTGTAGTGGTTGGTTAAATGATGGTCAGCTTTAGGGGGCTGAGCTAGTCTGGTTCTGGGGAACAGTATGACAGGAGAACAGGAGGCGAGGATTTTATGCTGATTTTCCCCGGAGAAGCTTCCACTCTTCTCTTCCGCTGAGCTCCAGTCTTTGCCAAAGATGGCTGTTGCTCTCCAGGGAGGAGCTCTGGTCCTCACCCTGGCCTGGAACATCCTTTGCCACAGACATTTGGGTTGGGAGCTCTGATTTTCACTTTTCCTTGGGCATTGAATCCCAGTACTCAGCATGGATTCTTTGACTTCCAGCATGGGTCTTTCAACTGCCCAGCAGGCACTCGCCAGCCTCAACGCAGGCCATGGACTTCCAACACAGATGCTCCAGTTTTCCCTTACAGGTTGCTCAGCTTCCTGGTGAGGACTTGCACTGAACATTGCAGTGGGTTCTAGGCCTTGGACTGGACTTGTGGGAGACCTTGCCGTGGGTTCCTGGTTCTCGGCTGGATTCTTTGGGTTGCTAGCTTGGGGTAGATCTTTTGCATTCTTCTACATCTGACTCTAGTAAGCATTGAAAGCATTAGTACAGGATATAAAGGCATTAATTGTAAAGAAAAGAATAGATAAAATGAAACTAGCAAAATTTAAAATGCCTTCTCATCAAAAGATAATATTGAGGTGCGACACAGACTCAGCAAGGACCCAAAGACCCAGGAGGGGGTCTCTTCAGCTGTCTGCCTGCCAGAGATCACCCGGTGGGTGTGCGACCTCCCGGACTGTGCAACACAGACCCAGCAAGGACTCAAAGACCCCGGAGGGGGTCTCTTCAGCTGCCTGCCTGCCAGAGATCACCCAGTGGGTGCACGACCTCCTGGGCTGCATGACAACTGACCCAGTAAGGACCCAAAGACCCAGGAGGGGGTCTCTTCAGCTGCCTGCCTGCCTGAGATCACCCGGTGGGTGTGGGACCTCCCAGACTGCGGGACACAGACTCAGCAAGTACCCAACGACCCTGGAGGGGGTCTCTTCAGCTGCCTGCCTGCCTGAGATCAACCGGTTGGTGGGTGACCTCCTGAACTGCATGACAACAGACCCAGTAAGGAAGGTAGCAGCGCGGGCTCCTTGAAACACCCCACAGACCTTCCCCCCCATTCTCAAACCTCCTGATTGGGCCAGTCCTTAGACCAACTCTGCAGAGGCATAGGTTCTCATGAAGGGTAGTTTTCTGAGCTCCCAACTTTGAACATCTTTAAAGAAAGGGCAGGGGAAACCTGTAATAGAACTGAGTGGAGTTCAACCCTGAGGGTAGGGAAACTTGTAGGTGGGCCTTGTAGACTGTGTTCAGTCTCAGTCGTGGGGAAGTGCCATTGGCTAGCTGAGACCAGGGGATTCAGTTCTGCATATGGCTGTACATGTGGTATAATATGAGAACAGAGACAGTCTGAAAGAGGCCCTTCAAATTCTTATTTTTCTCTCTCTCTCTCTCTCTCTTTTTTCTTTTCCTCATACCAC
>NW_022900949.1:69335319-69336395 GCF_012274545.1 Fukomys damarensis | reverse complement strand
TTGTCCTTATTCCTGCACTCTCTCTATCCCCCCTGAAGCTAATAGCTTTGTAAAGATAGTAAGGTAATTCTATAAACTCTGAAATCACTACAAACCTGCTCTAAATCTTTCACTTATCTAATCCTCTCGTTCTAAGTCTAACCCCCCATCCTAAATGGTAAAGATGCTATATTGAAAAGCATATTCACTGCAAACATACTATGGGCTGCTTCTTGAAATTAATTTAATTCACATGAGTTAAAGGTGATATATTAATGACTACCACAAGTGGTCAGTTTGCAAGCTGTGCCTGATCCTATTGGGCTGCTGAATGTATCAATTGGGATAAAGGGTTGTGATTGATTTAAAGAGTTGTTTTCTCTGATATTATGAAAATGAGGATGTCTATGAGTCATTACAAACTCAAAAGCTAAAACACAACTATATTAGGAAGATTTAAGTAATACCCAGAAATTAAAGAAGGACAACCCAACAATAAAAATAAAAATGAGAAAACACTTAAGCAAGACACAAAAACAGATTTCCAGTTCACCAATGGCAAATAGTAGGACAAATGAGGATGAAAAGTCTGATAGTTAACCAACAGGACTCCCTGGACCCATAGCACAGGAGGTAACAACACAGATCAATCAGGCTCTAGAAAAATTCAAATCAGAAATAATTTCTCAGTTAACCAGAGAGATGATGAGCAAAATGGAAGTCATGATTCGAGACTCTAGAGCAGAAACTGACAAAAAAATAGATGAGCTCAACACTATGATAGAAGCCATGAAGACTCAGCATAAGAAAGAAATGGAAACAATGAATGCCCAACAGAGGAAAGAAATGGAATCCATAAAACAGATTCAAACAGATATCCAGGAGATTAAAAACTCTATTGAAAGTGTACACAACAGAATAAAAGATTGCGAAGATAGAATTTCAGATATAGAAGATAGGATCACAGTCAGTGACCGTGAAAAAAGAGGTCTCTTAGGAACAGTAAGGGATCATGAGAAATCAATCCAACAACTCCTAGACGATACAAAGAAAAATAACATAAGACTGATAGGAATTCATGAAAAAACAGGAGAAAA
>NW_022900949.1:69327190-69333345 GCF_012274545.1 Fukomys damarensis | reverse complement strand
TCTTTCACCATGCACTAAATTAAAATCCAAGTGGATTAAAGATCTAAATATTAAAACAGAAACATTAAACTTGCTGGAAGGTAAGTTAGGTAGAACTCTGGAAGACATTGGTATAGGAAAAGACTTTATGAACAAATCCTCAGTAGCATGGGAACTAGCAGATAGAATCAACAACTGGGATCTCATCTTATTAAAAAGTTTCTGTACTTCAAAAGAAACCATCAGTAGAACTAAGAGACAATCTACAATGTGGGAAAAAAATTTTACCAGCTGTTCCTCAGACAAAGGACTATTATCAAAGATATATAAAGAACTCAAAACAATCAGTCCTCCAAAATATAAAGACCCGATTCAAAAATGGACATCCGAAAAATGAACAGACATTTCTCAGACAAAGAAGTAAAAGCAGCAAGAAAATATTTGAAAAAATGTTCCACATCACTGGTCATTCGAGAGATGCAGATGAAAACAACACTGAGATTTCACCTCACCCCACTAAGAATGGCTGCTATCAAGAAATCACACAACAACAAATGTTGGCACAGTTGTGGGGAGAAAGGAGCCCTTCTCCATTGTTGTTGGGAGTGCAGACTGGTGCAACCACTATGGAAATCAATATGGAGATAGCTCAAAGAACTAAACATTTGACCCAGCCATCCCTCTGCTGGGTATCTTTCCAAGAGAACTAAAAGAATCGTATCACAGAGAAGTATGTGCACCCATGTTTATAGCAGCACAGTTTGTAATAGCTACATCTTGGAAACAGCCAATTTTCCCATCCGTTGGAAACTGGATAAAGATGTGGTTTTTCTATAAAATGGAATATTACTCAGCCATAAAGAACAAGAAAATAGATTCATTCATAGGAAAATGGATACATATTGAAGATATACTCCTAAGTGAAATAAATAAGTCACACATGTGTAAATACCAAATAATTTCCCTGGTGTAAATAATCTGCAACAATGCATAAGATTCTAATAAGATTATTGACATTTAGAAATGGGAAGAAAGGAGCTAAAGGTGTAGGGAAGGTGGGATGGGTAGGGGAAGAGTAATAAGGGAAAAGAAAAAAATGTGAGACAATGAAAAGATGAAAATAAAGTGTTTGTAGATAGGGAGGGGAGGAGGGGGTGAAGGGAGGGCAGAGGTAAGGGGAAAAAATGAGAATCAAGGCCTGTCATGTAAAGGTACAAGATCCCAACAATGAATGTAACTGTACTGTATTCCTAAAATGTACCAATAAACTCAATTAAAGCTGAAAAAAAAACAAAAGATAATATTGAGGAAATAAAAATGCAAGGGGAGAAATATTTACAATATAAATTTCTAACAAAGAACTGTATTCAAATTGCATAAAAATGCATTACAAAACAAAAAGAAAAAGACAAACAACCAGTCTCTTAAAAGCACAAAAGACACATTCACAAAAAGGCATTAACAAGTTGTCAATAAACACATGAAAAAATATTCAATATTTTTAATTATCACAGAGGTATAAATTAAAATCATAATTAGATACTACTTCACACTCATTGGAATTATCAAAATTAGAGAATACAAAATTAAAGTTGGAAAGAATTCAAAACAACTGGATTGGAGGAGGCATTTAAGATGATTAACCTACTATGGAAAAAATGTTTGGCACAATCTTATAATGCTAAACCTACATCTACATCACTGTTTAGCAATTCCACTAGATATTTACTCCCATTCAAATGAAAATATATGTCAACAAAAAGACATGTTCGAAAATGTTTATTGTAGTTTTATTCATAATGACACAAAATTGGAAACAACATAAGTATCTACCAAGAGGAAAATAACTGAGCAAATTATAGTATATCCTGATGAAATATTACTTATTAATAAAAAGGAACAACCTGATAATATGAACAATATGAACAAAATGCTGATAAATATATAAAGGGATATACATTGATAAAACTCATCAAACTTTATACTTAAATCTATAGAATCACTGTGTGTAATCTTAATTTTTTTTTTTTTTTTTTGGTACCAGGGATCAAACTTGGGTCCTTGCTCTTGCAAGGCAGTTGGTGGAACCATTGAACTAAACTCCCAGCCCTTAATATAAAAATTTTAAAAGCCTGGAACATAGATTTTGTTTAAAACTCACATTCCTTCAGACTATTCAAGGCCTACCGTTCATACTGAAGAAACTAAGATTATTTGCTCTGTTTCCACAGGTGTTGCAAGAGGGGATCAAACTTGGGTCCTTGCTCTTGCAAGGCAGTTGGTGGAACCACTGAACTAAACTCCCAGCCCTTAATATAAAAATTTTAAAAGCCTGGAACATAGATTTTGTTTAAAACTCAGTTTCCTTCAGACTATTCAAGGCCTACCGTTCATACTGAAGAAACTAAGATTATTTGCTCTGTTTCCACAGGTGTTGCAAGAGAGATTTTCTCAAACTTTACACAGCTACCAAGCAACAATGCCAAGCAAAGCACAAAATCTGATAGTGTCTATTTGTAATCCGGACAAGAAAAGAACATTCTGGAGTACAAAAGCAGGTTAGATTCTGGGTCGTCCAACCAACCCATTCAGGCACAATGTTGGTGTCCCTGATTCTAGTGAGTGTGGCTTTGGCATCTGCTAATCATTCTGGTGAGGACTTTGAAGGGTAGGTGAGAAATTCTTTGAAGAATAAGTTCTTCCTTGCCTAAAAGTTTGGACATACCACCAGCTTCAAATTTTTTCTTTTTATGTTATTTCACCTTTTAGCCATAAGGTTTTCCGTGTCACTGTTGAAGATGAAAATCATATCAACTTAATGCATGAGTTGGCCAGCACCAGCCAGGTAAGTAACAATTCCATACTTTAGGTTTGTTTCATACTGACATTTAGAAATGGGAAGAAAGGAGCTAAAGGTGTAGGGAAGGTGGGATGGGTAGGGGAAGGGTAATAAGGGAAAAGAAAAAAATGTGAGTTAATGAAAAGATGAAAATAAAGTGTTTGTAGATGAGGAGGGGAGGAGGGGGTGAAGGGACGGCAGGGGTAAGGGGAAAAAATGAGAATCAAGACTTGTCATGTAGAGGTACAAGATCCCAACAATGAATGTAACTGTACTGTATCCCTAAAATGTACCAATAAACTCAATTTGAAAAAAAAAAAAAGCTGATTATGCTGTGATTCCGTCAAAGGAAGAATAGCATAAAATAGTAGCTACAGCATTTTTGGTAGCAAGATATAAAAATTTGCTAAGTACTTAATGTAACAATACTTGCTTTCTGCTAAATTGTATTGCTGTACACCTAATAGTATTGCAGGTCCATGCGTACTTTTAAAAGATTTGGGAGTGCAGTAACTGAAACAGTTGAAGCTGTCTTGAGGTCATAAAACATTTCATGTCCAATCACCTTCTAAGGCAAAAGATAAAAATGATCAACCTGAATATTTCTGAAAAACTGGTCTTTTGTCCAACTTCAAATTCATTTCCACAACCCATGTATCATGTATTCTCTTTGATTTTTCTTTCATTCCAAGTCGAACTGCTTGAGTTTTCATTACCTTGATTTTGGTTCCCTTAATGATAGAATATAAGGCTGGAAAGAAGGTAAAAGAAACTTCCTTGCTTTTCTTTTGCTTTCAAGAAACTGAAATCTCTATACTACCTTTTAAAAGCCAGTGAATCTGGAACAAGAATCATCATTTTTGATTAAATATGCATTAATGGCAGAAAGCTATTATTGACCATAAATATTTCTACTTGAACTGATGTCATTTCTTCATGAATATATAAAATAAAATAAAATAGTCTCCTAGTTCCTAAATATCCATCTCACAACTATCTGTCAGATGTAGAGGAAGGAAGAAGTAGACAATGTTACAGTCATGAAATCAGACGATTAGAATTGAAAGAAAATATAAAGTCATCCATTCCACCCTTCCACTTAAATCTAGAATTTCCTCCCAGGAAATAATATCAGGTACTTCCAGGAACAACAGGTTCACTACTTATGTATTCACCCATTTTTCTTGCAAATCACCTTATTTGTTTTCTTCCTTATATTGAGCTACAATCTGTTTTCTCTAATTTGGCCTATTAGACCTAGATAAGTCAAATACTGTGTTCCCTCTAGGAGTTAGCTTTTTCAGGCTTTCCATCATTTCCTTTAGCACTGCTTTAGAGTCTTTTGAGCATTCTGCTCTCCTCTGATTATAGCTCAGTCTTTCTGTCTATGTTTCTTTTTTAAAATGTAGCTACCAGAATTGACAACATGCCTGCAGGTGTGTTCTGATTAATACGTACTACAAGAACATTGCCTGCCTTCATTTGTAAAGGAGACATTTATTAATGGGGCCTAAAATTCTTTTTAGCATCTTAAGCAACCGTAGAACACACTTGGCCTCTATTAAACCTGTGTTCAATCAAAACCATTAAGGCTTTTTCTCACATGCATCACCCTCAAACAAGATATCCCTCCTTCTGTGCTTGCCTAATTGATTTTTTTTTTACCTAAATGCAGGATTTTTAGATTTATGCTGTTAAAATGAAAGTTGATAGCTTGCATTTGACATGTTTTATCTTTTTAAAAATAAATTCAGTCCTTCAAGAAGATAATTCTTCCCCCTAACTTTGCATCACCAGCAAGTTTTATAAGTAATGCCTTCTTGACTTTTATCTTTCTCACTGAAGAAAAGTATTAAGTGGGACAGGGAGCTGCACAGAATGGATGCCTCTTTTATATTTTACTCATTCAATACATGTTTACCATGAATCTTCAGTGTGCCAAGCACCACATTAAGTATTAAAAGTGATTCATTAACCTACTCTCCTTGGACAAATTTGCTCAACCACCCTGAGTCAGTGGGGTATTTATCCAGAGCTAACACTGTGCCACTTTTGAGCTTGTAAAAAGGATATCCATGCAGAGACTTCGTCAAATGCTTTATTGAGATCAAGATTCAGTATTCTACCAGTTTAGTGCCCTCTTCCAGTAATAAGATGACGTTAATTGGGCCTGACTTATTCTTGCCTAAAACCACGCTTGCTCCTAGAGATCTCAGCTTCCTTTTCTGAGCACTCACAGTCCATCTGCTTCCAGTTTACTCGGCAGCTTTGCCAGAATCCATGCCAGGTCCCAGGAGCTCCTGCCTCTGGACTTCACCTGTTTTCCTGTTTATGAAATCCAAGCCTATGCTCCTCTACTCCCTAGTGAGCCCGTTAAGCTCTAATTCTTCCAATATTGCTGAGAAAGTTCTGTAATTGCAACTGCAGTATTTTTTAAATTATGTAAAATTCAGCATTTTAGGGGGTCAAGAGTAGAAAATCTGGTCTCAGACTGCCTGGTATCAATTCCTGGCCCTACCACTTGCTGGCTGGGCCTTGGCCACCCGTCAGAGTCTTGCTTTCCTCATTTGTAAAATCATGATAATACTATTTGCCTTAGAGGAGTGTTGTGAGCATTAAAAGAATATAGGTGAAGCACTTAGAAATAACTTAAAAAGAAAGAGCTATGCAAGTGTTTGATTATTACTATCATTAGATCTAGGATTCTGAATACAATTTACATACCAGTATAATTACCCATGTCCTCATCTACCTTGGGCCTCAAAGCTTTTAATCTAGAGGCGGTACTGATGCTTAAATAACATGTGAAAAATTCTTTATTATCCTGGTGGTGATTTCATCTTTAGAAGTAGAAAAATAAAAAAATAGTGTTAGCTCTTTCTTAGTCAACACAGAAGCCAAAAAAGAATAAAGAGGGCTACTTTCTCTCCAATCAGAAACATATGCTTCTGCTCTCACAGTAGGACACATGGTTTGTGTTTTGTTTTGTTTTGTTTCCAACATGAAATAAAGAGATTTTTATTCTGCTTAGCAGTCATGTGGATGAGTATATTCTGGGATGTAGCCTTCCTGATAAGATCATTACAAGGGCATCCGTCTTTGTATTCATCCTTGGACATGTGTCCTTCCTCCCAGCTTTTGAACATGTCCTTTTAAAAGTGCAATGTGTTGGAGAAATCTGTGACTACACTATATACTTCAGTAGCCTCTCCTTTATTCACCTGTAATTGTACAGTATGAATTTTATTTTATCTCCTTGCAATCAAAGTTGCACTGGTTCCTCTTAATAACAGTCTCCATAAAACCTAATCTCTCTCTATTTTTTTTTTTTTTTTTT
>NW_022900949.1:69315102-69326821 GCF_012274545.1 Fukomys damarensis | reverse complement strand
TTTTTTTTTTTTTTTTTGGTACCGGGGATAGAATTCGGGTCCTTGTGCTTGCAAGGCAGGCCACCGAACCACTGAGCTAAATCCCCGGCCCCATAAAACCTAATCTCTTTTCCCCTGGACTTTCTTGAATTCTGTTTTTCCTGAATTTAAGGTGTATTTTTCTCAGTGTTTTTAGTCTTCTCCTGTTATACCAGACGCTTCCTCCTTGCTGTCTGAAATTAGGCCTAAAATAGTAGTTGCTTTTTTTTTCTAACAAAAAAGAAAAACGTCTGTAAGATAAATTAAGGATCTGTGAGATGCCTGACATACAATCAAGTGCAGTAAGAAAAAAATAAATTTGTGAAGAACCAAAGTTTTATGACACTTATATTTATTTTTTATGTTCCAATCTTATTTCTGAAAGAATTTAAAGTTTACACACTACTTTATCTTGCTTATGTGCTAGTTTTGTCATATAGTTTAGGGAGAACTCTTTAGTTGTTACACAGCTGGCTAAGTAAGTTGATATTCTCACAAAGTTATCACTTAAAGATAACCCTTACCATCCAATAAATATTCTGTATGGTTCTCTGCCACTGAGTTTCCTACATTTATCATTTACAACTTCAATTCCATAACTTTTTAACATATAATTAAATCCTCTGCTTCTTATATATTTTACCCCTGTTTCTAAATCTTCAGTGTTAATCTCATTCATAAATTCTTGATAGCTCCTGCAATTCATATGGTCTTCTTGCATCGTTGCTTTGAGTTTATTTGTGTCCATACCTGGTGCACAGCTAAGCAGGGTTGCTCCTCATGTCCAGCTACATTTTCCCAGTACAGTTCTGGAGACTAAAGGGTAGTGAGTCTCTGTCACCCTTGCAACACGCCACACTGCTGGATGTTGACAGATCTGCTGTCCTGTTACAGCCATATCAAACTGAAACTTTTAAGCACCCTCAGATTATGTCTGCCAGTTTTCTTCAAACACATTTACAACACATCCTGTTAAAGAATCCTGTTAAATAATCTCACAGCAGAATCCTACAGGGTTCCAGTATTTGGCAGAGCTAGGGCCAATGGGCAAGAGCTTAGGCTGTTAGAGAAGGAAAGTCTCAGTTTAACATAAGAAAGAGAATCACAGTCTAGGTTGTATTACAGCCACCACCGAAGACATCAGAGGGGAAGGCTAGTGTCTTAACAAGGGTCCATTCAGAGCAGACTCTGAGACAAAGATTCGAAAGAAGGGATTGTGTTTGAGAGTGCAGGTAGCACTAGTAAGAATGTTTTTAAAAGTAAGGAATGACACACAGAAGGGAAGGCAATCAATGAAGTGGCAGAATCAGAGAGTTGGAGAACCTAGACAACTACTCAGAGTCACCGGTTGCATCATTCTAAAGAAAATTATATCCTCAGCACCTCCTGCCAACCTGGAGCTGATTTTTGCCTTTTCCCAGTTCTGGGAGGAAGAGTTCTCAGAAATGCAAATGTAGATCTTAGAAACAGAGTACCCTGAGCACATGAAAAGTCCCTGAAATTATGTGTGAATGAGTAGGTACTGTCCAGGTAGGCTATCAAGAAACTTGGGACTTTATGTGCTTTAGAAGTGCCAAGCCTCTGTATCTATAATAAAGACATACTCCTTTGCTATATCACCTTGGACTAAGAGGCACATATTAGGAACACAAATGCAGAGCTAGCTTTCAAAAATGTGCTTTGTCTATACCCTTGTCTTCCCAGCATTGCTAACCAGAATTTATCCCAGCCCCTCCTTTCTGTGTTCTTCTCATGGTGTGCCTTTCTACTTCCTCCTCTGTCATTTAACCTCTAATTTTTGTCCTGTAACACTTGGGATCGCTGGATTAATCCTTAATCTTTATTTAGCCATCAATACTCTCTCCTTACAACCTCTTTGGTGACAACCACACTCACACCTTTGCTTCCAAGAATTCTTTTGGATGGGCTCTCAGTTTCTGCCTTCCATTGCCAGGGGCTCTAAATATCACCGTTACTCACATATTAAGCCTAAGACTAATTCACAGTCATCCAGCCAGGAACTGGATGAGACACAGAGGCAAAGAGAGACCCAATGCCAGGCACACCCTAGGTTTCTGGGCCTCTTCTCAGCACACGGGAGAAACAGGAAAACATGCACCTACACATGACGGTACACTCTTGTTAATGGGGACTGCGGATATTTAAAACCACGCATCCACTAATAAATGCATTCGAATTGTCAAACCTATCATATTGTTATTTTGCACTAAATTTTCTCTAAAATCTCCAGATGGAGGCAGATCATACTCCACTTGCCTACGAGGATATCCACAATCTCAGGAACAGAGCCCATTGTATAATAGATCTTCAATAATAGCTGATAAATAACTGAATAAAAGAAAACACCAATACATTACTGGATGTCCACGTGTATTTTGTTTCTATCCATGGTGCCCGGACACTTGCTGTGGAAAGATACTGTGTTTCTTCCTATGTACCCTCCACAGGTCAAGGATGATCCTGGTTCTGCACATTACTAAGACCTGCACAGAAGTAATTCCAAGATAAACTCATAAAATAAGTTCATTAAAAACTAAAAAGGAAAACTCAATTCCCTGCCACATAACAGTGCCACATAACCGATAGCATAACGGTGTGCCATCAGATTATCCCTGTACTGAGTTATATAAGTCTACTAGAGTATACCTTGATTTTTTATTTAGATTGACTTCTGGAAACCAGACTCCATCACACAAGTCAAACTTCACAGTACCGTTGACTTCCATGTTAAAGCAGAAGATGTTGGCACTGTGGAAGACTTCCTGGAGCAGAATGATTTATATTATGAGTAAGTTTATGATTTGTAGCCATTAATTCATGCTTTTATCTGAGCCTTTGAATAACCCTGTGAAGGTAAAAATGAGACCAAAACCAGACTTTCCCCATGGCCTCACTAAGAGGTAATAACAGTGCTAGTTTTGGATTACTTAAGATTTCAGTCTTGGTAAATTTTATGTTTGATTATTGCTCTATTGAAAATTGTTTTGATTCTTGAAGCTCAACTCTTCAGCTGGAAATTTGATCTGTAACTACCATGGAAGAAGCAGGCTAAACTGATGAACATTCTATTATCAGCTATACGTATGTTTTTGTTTTGTTTTACTTTATTTCATTTTGTTCATGGTACTGATGATTGAATCCTGGACCTTTGCACTGAGCTAAATATCCAGGTGTGTGTGTGTGTGTGTGTGTGTGTGTGTGTGTGTGTGTGTGTGTGTGTGTGATTTTGAAACAGTATCTTGCAAAGTCACGAAGTTGGCCAGGCTGCACTTGAATCTTCAATCCTTCCTAGGCCTTGCACAGTGCTGAGATTACAGTTACCTGCCACCACACCTGGTTTAGACAGTTTTAATTCCAAATATTATCAAATGTCCTTTCTGGGTAATCAGTCTGACCATTTGTGAGTCAAGAGGGCTCTTTCGGCCCCCTTAGTTTAAAAACAAGATTACAGACGGCCTGAGTGGCTTATCTGTCGTTTTCCCAAGATCCCACCACTATCTGTTCTGGTAAGAGAAAAGGTAGAGAGAAGGACCCGGTTCCCTGAAGATCTACAGTAGAGTTGACCAAACTGATCACTGATGTCTGCTCTCCCCAAATCCACACCAGTCCAGCTAGGTCTTTCAAGATGACAATGCCTTCTTAAGAAGAGACAGCTGTCAATCATTGAGCCCACAAATATATGTTTTGTGTCTACATGTATCAAATACTAAAAAGGCTACACATGCACCTCCTGTAGGAAAAGAGAGGCTTTCCATAGGAAATTTCAGTAGCATATAACAGATGTTAGGAAGGGCAGAGAAACAAAGATGGAAGGGAACAACCTAGTCCAGCAATCAAGGAAGGCTGCCTTGTCAAATGAAACTTCAGCTGAAAACTGAACAATGAGTAGGGCTTAGCCAGACAAAGACAAGGAAAAACCTCATCTACACAGAGACTGGACCATTGGCTATGACTTAGAGGTGGTAGAAAACCAGGAGGCATTTGCAGAAAGGAAAAGAAGAAATAAATCTTCAGTACAAAGCAGAGCTCTTCCTCCAAAAGTGAACCAGGGAGGAGCAAAGAGAAATTCTTACACTTCAGTTCCGAGTGTTCAAATGTTTATTCAGCAAACCCCGACCACATTCTCAGATCTTCAGGATGTTTTAAGAAACTATAACCTATGCAATTTTCACACTAGAAATTTTCTGTTTCTTTATATTATATCATATTTTAATTGTATATAATTATATATTTTAATAATATAGCAAAACAGTATTTGTACCAGGGAGGATGTGAGAACCAACACCCGTAGAATCTGTACCACCATCAGAAATGGTGTAGCATAGCACTTGAGTAAAGGCTTTGGAAAAAATGGACTGGACTCTGATGTCAGCACTGCAACTTCCTGGCTGTGAGACATTGGGTAACTTGCTTACCCTTTTTGAGCTTCAGTTTCCTTATCAAAAATGAAGATATAATTCTACTTTCAAAGGGCTGCTGTGGAAATGAAATAAAATAGTATGTGAGTTAGCGACAACTAGTATTACTGTCACTGAGAAAGATGCTATGGTCTACTACTATAAAGAGAGGGAAAATACATTACCCTTTTTTAAGGATCAACAAAACTGTTAAGTTCGACCCCATTATCATGCCTCATATAGCTTCAGTATCTGCTTCTGCCTAAGGGAAGTGTCAAAATGTAACCTTTAGAGTCAACTGTCTTTCAAAACCAAAACTATAACCTAGTAAGTTTCAAAATGGGATTAAGATTTATGTCTATGACATTTTGAGCTTCTGATTAGGCTGGAAAGAATTCAAAAATCCTAGCCTTTAGGAGCCTCAGTAACATTTTTAAAAGATGAGTTTTTTTTTTTTTTAACTTTTTAAGAAAAACAAAGATCCGCAACAATAGATTAATTCTAGCTACCTGAATGATGCCCCAATTCTACTCATACCACAAACTGAAAGAGCTTCCCGTCCCACATTACTTTCCATTTACTACATACTTCCGTTTTTAAATGGCAAACTTTTGCAAATTGAGGATGAATGTTATCTTACCTAAAACATAGGGTATTCCTTGAGGGCTAAGATCTTGTTAATTTTTGTTTCTCTGTTCACTGCTTACCACAATCATAGCATATAATTTTCTTAATATTAAATAATAATGTCCCTGGAAATCGTGTGAAAGCACACCAGCAATATCCTAGCTGGATTGCAAGCAGTCCCTATGCATCCCTTTATTGCTTCATATGGTACCTAATGTGTATTTAGATGGTTTCCTGCTGGCAAGGACTCGCAGTTGTGTTTGTATATAAATGCATGTGTGCACTCCACGTCACACTAAAATAGCTTTTCAGAGTTTTGATGGCTCCTACCCTCTTCAGCAAGACTTGTATCATTTGTCAGTTTTAGTCAAATCCTGAAATATTATGGAAAAGTTCAAAATATGTGCAAGTAGAAAACTGTAATTTTATATACCTGGGTTGCACCCTTAGATAGGGAAAGACTAAGAATTACGTGAATCTTGATTTACGATTAGAAGCTAAGTTAACAGAACCCATTGGTGGGCAGCTCTTTACAGAGTTTCTTGCTACAAATTCAGTAAGTTCATCTTTTTCCCTGTAGAATTCAGAGATATGCTAGTGGTTGCTAACAGCCCCTAAGGTAATTTCTCTGCACATTTCAAAGTCACACGGGAAAGTATCCTCGGGTGGCAATGGGCACATAATCCAGGAACTTAAATGTTCTGTTTTTCAGAATCTGAAGGAGCGATAAAACTGAATCATCTCTTCCCTCCCTTCTCAGACACTGTTACTTGCTTTTTTGGGAGTCGCGGTTACCTACTTTTCTTGCATATTTTAAAAAGGAGGAAGAGAAGTTGGATGGCACTATAAAAGGTGCATATAAAAGTAAAAAACAGTGTACATGCTTCTGTTTTTCAGAGCTGTAATGTGGTCCCTATTATATTAAGAGGCATTGTTTTAATCTTCTACAAGAGTAGCTCATGATTTAGTCATAATATTTTGTCATATAGCTATAGTAGTGCCGTGTTCTAAATCCAGTAAAATCAAATAATCATGAGGCTAGAAAGGATCATTTGAGGTTAGTCCCCTGTCTCCAGGCAGAAGTCAGCGCCACATTTTAACCTCATTTTGATGCTCTTTCACAAGTTACTAAAGAATACTTTTACTCTTAAGTGTCATCTTAAATTTAACTTTTTAAAATGCTTCTTTGTTCTGGCTCTTGATGCAAATGTTCAATATTTAGCACAGTAATAACTCTAACCAAATGTGTCTGCTTAGTAGAAATAGCCACAGATATAGCCTTAGACACAGATATCCCCTAAAAGTTTTAAGACTATGAATGCCTATTAGCAACTGATATCTTTGCTCTGAGCACCCACAAAGAAGCTATATGACCTAGATGCTATTTTGCTTGATCATTGACAAGGGGAAATCTAGTTAAAGTGAAAATATATGTTCTCTCTCTCTCTCCCCCGCTCCCTTCCTCCCTCTTTTCTTCTTTTGTCATTCTGTCAGAAAAGTTTGTATTTGTTAAGATGATATTTCAAATTGATGATAATGGAATAAATATAATTGTTTTCTTCCATTTGATATTTTTTTAAGTCTCCAGGTTTTTATTCTGCTTGTTTTGTTTTCTCTTTTGCATATTTTTAGGTTCTAGTTTCCCCTAAAAATTATTTTCCTAAACTTTCTCTATTCTAGGCTTCCATTTCCTACTTCTTTTCTTAGAGTACATAAAGGTGGTAAGTAGCTAAAAAGAAATTCATATACCTTGGAAGACATCTGCATAAATGACTAAGCCCTGTGCACTGAGTCACAGCACTGCATTTTAGAATTAAAACAACATTGAGTATCTATTAACCAAATATCCCCATTCTAAACTTATTAAATTAAAGCCCAAAGATCAAATGACTTTTCTAAGGCCAATTAATGAATTCAGTCAAACTATAACATTGATATTTTTATTCCTAATTTAGGATTCCTTCTACTTCCACCTTATTTCCTCACCATCTACTTTTCTTATAGAATATAATTATGACCCTTACCATAATCGTTGTCACTAACTATAACAAAAAGAATGATAGTCCCCCCAAGACATCTACATCTTAATCCCCAGTATGTCTGAATATGTTACATTACCTCATTAAGAGAAATTAAGGTAAAATAGATGGCTTAATATTCCTAACCAGTTGACTTAAGATAGGAAGACTATCGTGAGTGGACCGCATAGTCCAGTGTAGCCATGTAAGTCCTTAAAAGTCCTAAACGTCCTTAAAAGAAAGCAGAAGAGGAAGCCAGAATGGGCATGACAATTTGATTCACTTGCTATCGTTGAAGACGGAGGAAGAGGGCCACAGCCAGGAAGTGCAAAGAGCTTCCAGGAGCTGCAAAGGGCCTGAACAAACCAGATTCTCCCTGGAGCCCTCAGAAAGGAACACATTCTGTGTTAACAGCTTGCTTAAAGCCCAGGGAGACCATCATTGGACTTCTAACCTACCAAACTGTGAAATAACAAAGGCATATTGCCTTAAGCCTCTACGTTTGTAGTGATTTAAGAAACCATAGAAAATGAATACACTAACCAAATGTTGATGACTATCCAAAGGAAAATTTCTTTTGCATAGAATAAATTTTAAGGTCTGATTCTTTTTATTCTTTAATACAGTACTACCTTAAGAAGCTAAATTCTTAAGACAGTATTTGCCATTTGCAATGAAGCAGATACCATTTAGAATTAATTTATGGCATGTTTCCATAAACAGACACAGTTCATACCCAAGTTCAGCAAATGAAGGAACAACTAGGTGGGAGGTTCAGCGGAAGTCCCTGACAGACTTCATCAGCATGCCCTTCGGGCAGCAGAAGAAAAGCAGACTTTTGATGTGTGTCTACGGTTCTCTGTCTGTCAGATAAAACCATCTCAAGGCTTGACTGGGGATAATGGAACATTCTGCAAACTGGTCTCTGTCTGTAATATTCATAGGTTTGTGATCAAGGACATTAAAGCTCATAAAATTTTATTCCTTCCAAATCCACTTTGCATTCAGAGTAGCAAAGGGAAATGAACACACACACACATACACACACACACACACACACACACCTACCTACCTACTTACCTTCAGGCCTGCCTCTTTGCATAGCAACTTCCAACAGCATCATGCATGCGTTTATAATAGGCCAGCCTCAGAGATTTTCACTAATATTACCTTGATACCAAACTACTGTTATATTCCTCAAATTAGGCTAATATCCAAGTAGAAACTAGTTCTTTAAACTTAGTATTTTTAGCTCATTAATATTTCTGAATTTCCAGACTCAAAAAATGTTTTTCTCAAAACCTCTTAAAATTAACTGTCTCTGTTTCCCTGGTACTGAGTACATTTCTGGCACATGGGACTTACAGTGCTCAGATCTGGAAGGTCCTGAGAATCACAGACAAGTTTCAAGTACATACTGATATTCGGACACTCCACACCCTGACCCAGAATGCTCAGGTACCACGGGAAACCACTGCTGAGGTAGGGGACTAAATACACTCAAAAATGTGAAAAGAAGGCCAGCCTGGTGCACACCCTCCAGTGCCCTTCCGGTGACTTGTTCTTTTTGACCAGTAACAGAATCTCCCTTGTCCAGCTCCAATTAAAGAGCATCAGGAGCAGTCAAAGTCAACATGTGAATCTTTGGAGAATGCATGGTACTATCTACCAAGGCAGTGACTCTGACCTTTCACATGTGATGACTGGGGGGAAACATACTCACGTCCTTAGGAGCATGACTTTGCTTCATTGCAGGGTATTGATAGGCAACCTGAGAAGTATGATGGCAGCTCAGTTTGATAGCCACGGCCGTGCAACTGGACACAGTTATACGAAGTACAACAACTGGAAAACTGTATGTTGTGTACATGGTTTTGATAGATACTGCTTTGTGAATTGAAGCGTGAATATTCTATTAAACCACAAATGATTCCCTTTGGTAGATAGAGGACTGGACTCAACAAGTTGCTGCTGAGAATCCGGATCTCATTTCTCGCAGTGTCATCGGAACCACATTTGAAGGTCGCTCAATGCACCTCCTCAAGGTAATTACTTTTAATCATGACCTTGACGTGTCTGAAGGCTTTGAATCAATGAATTCTACTGCATTAACGTCTGTGTCACAGACAATGCACTTATCCTAAACACTGTTATAACTCTTTTCCTGCCTATACCCCTGAGGGAGCCAAGCAGATTCCCTGGCTTCTTTTATCATATGTGAAATTTTCAATCATTATTTTGATTTATTCAAAAGGAAAATGCAATAAAATAGGAGAAGTACTATAAATTTAACCACATTCCTGTAAGCAACACAAATGATCATCTACCTTGATGAAATTCTTCTCTCCCAGCTGTTGTTTGCAGATCCATTTGCTAAAGAGGTTCATAAACTTCACGTCTATCAGACAACATTACAAAGCGTATCAACACTTTGTTTCTGTCAGCCTCTGGTGCCATTTTTGTCATGTAATTCTAATGAAGGAAAGAAAATAAAGAAGTGGAGAGAAGGGAAAATTCTTCCAGGATTAGCAAGAATCATGATTACTTCTAATTACTCATCTAGTTGTCTTGGTCATATTACCTAATAATAGCAGCTGAAAATAACCTTCACGTGAGTACAATTATGCAGGGTAATCAAGCATCTCATAGAAATATGAGCTTGTCAAGCTTAATAAAAATAATAAACAGCCATGTAAGCTTTCAACTCAAACATTGCGAGTGTCTAGAGGCAAGAATATACTGTGCCAGTATTGTGCTTTAATTTAATCATAGGATATATCACTTGCTGCTGTCAGGTTTGACCTGTTGAGTCCAAATCACAAATGGGTAGTGAATGTTAACTCCTGAATGCCATGTAATGGGTCATGATTTCCCTTTTCCTTTTGCTCACTGTAGGTTGGCAAAGCTAAACCAAACAAGCCTGCTGTCTTCATAGACTGTGGTTTCCATGCGAGAGAGTGGATTTCTCCTGCTTTTTGCCAGTGGTTTGTGAGAGAGGTCAGTTTGTAGAGTAATTCTTAGCAAAAGGAAGTATAAAGTAGTTTTAATTTTAGTTAATTCCTTATAACTTATAGTAAGAGAAAATAATGCAGAAAAAAGTCATAATTCCAAGTTCTTATATTTGGAAATTAGTTTCAGTTTTTATCAGCACATTTTGTAAAGCAAGATTTTAAGTTTTAAAAATTGTATATATTTGAATTTCACTCACCTAAATCTTTACACCCACTTTTGGTAGACAGTTTAACATTAGTGTAGTATTAAATTACACTACACTAAATTAATGGTTAAATTACACTACTAAAAATTAACAGTTGTGGATAAACTACCAAGTGAAACATTATCTCCTAATAAACATTAAAAATAAAGTTTCTAGGGCCAGGGATTTAGCTCAGGGATTCTGGCACCTGCCTCACAAGCACAAGGACCCAAGATCAATCCCTGGTACCAAAAATAAAAATAAAAAATAAAGTCTCTAAATATGCATTAGTCCATACCAGTATAAACAGATAATTTAATAAATAGGAAAGAAGAAACAACTACTTGCAGAAAAGTAGTATTAATATATGTAGAAAGAATGAACAAAATATAAGATCATCTTTAAAATGCTGTTTCAGAAAAATCAATAGAGTAATACAAAAATAAGTCAGTGTTTAAGAAGAATCAAGATACTTGTACAGCTACAAAGTATTTTCCTCCAAAATATATTAATTAAAAGGGAAAACTTACCGTACAGGGAGTAGACTCTGTAGAAAGTCAAAAAGTCCATAAAAGTCATTCGCATGAACAAACTATGTATATTCTCAAGTTTATTCAAGCAAGTCTAGGAAAAAGGTGAATTTACATTTAATATGAAGCTGGGGCAGAGGGCCTGTGAATAAGAGAGTAGATTAAATGAGCATGATGTGCTTCATTCATAGGTGAGGGTCCACATTGCTTAACAGGGAGAACTGGCTCCTCCGTGGGATTCCCTTCCCTAGAAAGAGGATGAAGAAGAGACCTTCATCTTTACACACTTTGAAAGATGTGTGACAGCCTCCTCGAAGTCCATTAATGGTTTTTTAACAAGAGGCATTCCCATTTTCCTTCCATACTTTCTTCTAATAAGAAAATGTATAGGGCATTTCACAGGTAATAAATAAATTTCCAGCTGAGACCATGAAGAACACGCCAGTCACCTACAGCCATTCCTTACTGTCTAGGTGTAGGTCTTACACTCACATCCTATTAACTCTGGAAACAAATTACTGCAGTTTCTGTCCCAAAAGAAATGTTTTAAAGCCTGTAATATCATTGAATCTTTCCAGTAAAAAGTTAAAATGAAACTAACAATTATGTGAGTTACATGTGGATAAAATAGAAGTATCCCAGAAGCAGAGAAGAGTGAGAAACAGTAATTTAAACAAACCAAAAAAAAAATAATAATAATAATTTGCCTATTGTTTTATAAATGTTAGCTTTGACCACATTAATAGGGAACACTGCTTTCACTGTCAAAGTCAGCATGTATACAATCCATGTAAATTTTTGCAGCATTAAATTGCATTTTGGTTTTGGTTTTTTTGTGTGTGTTTTTTGGTTTTTCGTTTTTGGTTTTTTTTGTTTGGGTTTTTTTTTTTTTTTTTTTTTTTTTTTTTTTTT
>NW_022900949.1:69285877-69314899 GCF_012274545.1 Fukomys damarensis | reverse complement strand
GTTTTTTGTTTGGTTGGTTTGGTTTAGTTTGGTTTGGTTTTTTGAGATAGGGTCTCCCTGTGTAGTTGAGACTGACCTGGAATTCACTATGTAACCCAAGCTGGTCTCGAACTCACAGCCATCCTCCTGCCTCAGCCTCCCGACTGTTGGAAATACAGGCATGCACCACCAGGCCCGGCTTTAAATTGCATTTTGGCATGAAATTCTGCTTTGTATTTTACATACAGGCTGTACGTACCTATGGACAGGAGATCCAAATGACAGAGCTGCTCGATAAATTAGACTTTTATATCCTGCCTGTGTTCAATATTGATGGCTACGTCTACACCTGGACCAAGGTATATGAACCAAAACTGAGAGGAACTGATGAAATTAAAACCATACCTATTCTAATCATATCATCCACATCCACTTTCAGGATCGAATGTGGAGGAAGACCCGCTCTACCCAGGCTGGAACTTCCTGTTTTGGCGCAGACCCTAACAGAAACTTTGATGCTGGTTGGTGCGGTAGGTGTCTGGCTGACCACTTAGCCTAAATTACTTCAAAAACATAAGAGGAAAAGTAACATAAGAAAACCTAACAGTATCTAAAACAAGAAAAATCATAAAAATGTATAGTTTATAGTTCGAACTTTCTAAAACCACAGACAATAAGTTTATTAATTTTTTTGACAAACATGCATTGAGCGCTCTTTCACGTTCCCATTTGTGTTAGATGCTAGGGTCGTCATAGTAAACAAATCAGACTATTAACATTGAAATGTACGGTCTAGAGAATCTAGCGTAGTGAACTTCTACAGAAAGCCGTATTCTGCCATAAAGAAGGAGGGATTTGGGTCACTTGTAGGAATACGGATGCACCTTGAGCAGAATGTAAAGTGGAACAAATCAGACATACAGGCTTTAACTAATCCACTGATTTCTATGAGAAGCCCAAAATATAAATACAAAGCAAAATAAAAGAGAGGAGAAAGCAGGGAGATAGACCTTAAGGGAAGAGGATCAAAAGGTAGAGGGGGAGTTGAGGGTCGGGAGGGACAGGGGATGCAAAAAGCCATGAAGACATGTTATGTACGTGCACCAACTCCACGTAAGAAACGGAAACATTATGTACTGCAAACAGGTACTAATAAAAACCTAAGACTGAAAGAAAACAATGTAGTTTTAAATAAAAGTGTTATGCAATGAATAATGGTCATCATAATATCAATTTTTATAGATATCCATTTTGACCTTATTAATTTTCTTACACTATGTTGATCTCATTGTGTAATACTGCTCAGGGACACACTGGGATTCCATGCATACTTTCTTATCGTGTCAGCTTGAAATATATATACCATCCTAATCTTGAGGCTACACATAGACAGTGAGGATCGTCACAGGGACGCCTATGAGGACAATTTATATTTAACTTCCTATTTTGAAATTTTAAAATACCAAAACATGCCCTGTGAATGATAAACATGAATGACTATCAGTAGATAATCATTGGCCATTAACAGCAACTATTTTTTACCCAGAAAACGGAGCTTCTACCAGCCCCTGTTCTGACACTTACTGCGGATCCACCGCAGAGTCTGAAAAAGAGACCAAAGCTCTGGTTAACTTCATCCGAAAAAATCTCTCTTCCATCAAGGCATATTTCACAATCCACTCATACTCCCAGATGCTGCTCTACCCTTACTCCTATTCCTACAAACTGCCCCAGAACAATGCAGAGTTGGTAAGTAATCACGTCAATAGACAGTGCATCTCACTGAGATGCCTCTTCATTCTAATCCTGAAAAGAAAAATTACAGTCACAATTTCTGGAAGTTCCTTTATTGGTTTTAGGTAGTACAAGTGGGACAACATTATAAATTTATAAGGAATTTGGAGTTGGCTGGATATGTCAGCTGACAGAGAGCAGTCCCCTACATGTGGTTTGTTTGCTCATCTTCAGAGTGGCAATTGTTCCACTTTTCCTGTCTTCATCACAATATGACTCAAGGATGATTTCAGATACATTTGGGATAATCAACAAAATGACCTTAAATATAACCTTTGTCAGAATCATTTTGGTCAAGTTGCCTTGAGCTGGATTTGACAGAGGCACATGTCATTAGGAATTTGCCACATTTGGTTGATACCAGGTTTAGCAATGAGATCCTAAAATTGCTTTTATTTCACCATTTGATTAGATGAGACACAGAAGTAATCAATCGATGAATAAATCATCTGAATGAGTCTTTCCAGATGTGGGGAATAATGCAAAAAAAATTAAATATCCTTCCATCCAAAAGCTAGTGGTCTTGTTGGACAATTAAGATATAATCACATGAGCATTTAAATATGTTTTTGTAAGAATTCATATTAATAAATATTATACATCAATGCATAAGCATTTTGAATCCTTCAAACAACTTTTTTAAATTTATGAAACATCTGGCTGCCAGAAGTTGAGACAAATGATCTCAAAGAGCAAGCATAAGATTTAAAGCATTTGAATTGCACCATTAAAAAAAAAATCCACTTAGATAATGACATAGATATTTGGCTTACCTAAATCTGAAGACCCAGTAACTTTAAAAATTGGAAATTGTTATTTTGCACTTTCATATTCAGTCTCTCAGAGACCAAATAAAATATGTAATGCTGTAAATATGTTATGCAAAAAGCTAAACAGAAAAACAACCTAATCGCCTAGAAAAATGATAGCTAATAGTTGACTTTAACAAATATTTCAGAGAGCTTTCAATTTTCCCTCTCTGTAGCCAAAAAATAAATAAAATGTCATTAGTTAGAACCCTAAATATTCAGTCCTCCAATTATACCCCCTTTTGAAGCATTGTCAGTGGAAGCTAAGACTACTGTCCCTGGTTTCTGTCCTAGATTTTTGGTCACCAGAAAGAACAAAGTTTGTATATGTGGTTTGCTTAATTCATGTGAATATACTTAAATTATATCACATCAGAAAAGAAAACAAAATCCTAACATCCTAGTACTAATGAATTATTAAAATATAAAACTGAAAGAATAAAACACTAATGTAGCAGTGATAAATATTTCCTGTTTTCTACTACTTTCAGCTATAACAATACTAAAAGACTAAATATTAACTGAGAATTTTAAAGGTTCTTTGGAATGGACCTGCTTCCACAAGGGTTCTGTGCCTTTCCTTATTTGGAGAATATGTTTAAGCCCTTTTAGTGATGAAATAGTTTCGTGTCCACTGCTGCACACAATAACCTGGAATCTGGGCTTCTCCAAATTCTCCCAACTATAGTTAAACATGAATCAAGTAAGTTTTGCATTTAAATCTTGTGAATAATTTGTGTTACTTCCTGGGAACTTTATCCAGGACAATATCCCAGACTCAGGATTAATGAGTTTAATGGACCCATCTGCCCCAAGGGGTGGGAAAACGCTCCAGCAGTTTGTGAACCTTGCGTTGCTCTTCCCCGAAAGTCATTTCTTCATTTAAAGTGAGGGCAATACGAAAAGCTGCAGTATTCGAACTCCTGGCCTCCAAAATTATTCTAAAAGTCTAATTAACAAAGAAGTAGAATAAATGATTCTATTGAGGCGAAACAGTCATAATCTGTTCTTCAAAGAAAAAAGTACAAATCCCAAAATAATTTTATCTTGAATGTTTATTTTAATACTCACAAAACAAATTCAAGAAAAGTAATGCCACTTCTTACATTTTCCAGAGCATAAAACAAACAACTAAAATATAAAACTTAATTCGAATTATATCACACTCGTTGGCTTAAAAGTTACTTCAGTTTGGGCTGGGGATTTAGCTTAGCAGTGTGGTGGCCCTGCCTTGCAAGCGCAAGGACCTGAGTTCAATCCCCGGTACCAAAAAAAAAAGTTACTTCAGTTTCCAATATTTTCCTGTAATTAAACTTTTGCTTACTATCTTGAAATAAACACTTAACTGACATTAATAAAGCCTAGAATGAATGGAATTTATTTTTGACACCCCCAAAGCAACTTTAATCTTCTGAGTAACTAGAAGTTCAACTTTTTGTAGAGAGAGAGAGAGGCATTTTCATAGTTTTTATTTGTGACAAGGATTCCCAGAAGGGGAAATATTGTCTGATCTAGAATATGGGTGCCTCTATATTAATTCATGGGTAAAGAAAAGTGATTCTGGCCCATTCTTTTGATGAATGTATTTTCATTAACCAAGAGAAAGCAGTAACTAGAAGACACTGAGCAGTCTTTCTGAAAAACTATTAAACATAGTCAAAAGATAGAAATCTGCTTCTGAAGTCTAACACCTTCCAGTCAGTGACAGTCACTCAGTGTGTTTTCACTAAAGTCTTAGTTAATGAGACCCCAAGATAGAAACTCATTGTTCCACCCAAGCACATGAACACAAGACAGAGCCATGATTAGAGATACATATAAAAATCAGACAAAAGAAATATCGTGATTAGAGGGAGGACAATTGCAGGGCATGTGCATACCCCACATGCACAGCTGTCACCCTGTCCCTGCTTAAGAACTAGTGTAGCAAAGCCAGTCACCCTGCCAGGCGAGCTATCAGCCGCTAAGGTGAAACAAGATTGAAGAACAAAATACCTGCTTGAGTTTTCTTATAATTTACAGTTTCACATAAAAGACTAGTTTTAAGTGAATCAGCAGAATGTCTTTGATTAAAGAAACTAGTTGCTGATATACCATTATATACTGTAACTGACCTCCTGCCCTGATAGAATTCTCCTGCTGAGCCTGGTTTGTGCGGTGTTTATCAGGCAATCATCACATATGTCACTGAGTATCTATTAAGCGCTCGTTATAAGCCCTGGCTCCCACCACTGAGAACTTAGGATCTCAGGGAAATTACAAAATTCAGATACCAAGAACTATGCAAGAAAAATAAGAGACTTGGGTTTTTTTTAATTATACACAGTTGTAGGAATTCAGGATAGGAAGTGGCTGTCCAAGGAAGGTTACATAGAGGAGATGAAATTTGTTCTAAGCCTTGATGTCTGGCAGGATTTGGATGGCAGAGAAAGGAGGAGGGCTGGTTGGGCTGAGAAAAGAGCCAACAAATATACAATAGCAAGACTCAGACATGGACTTGAGGAAGGCAGAAGAAGGGGATCAGCCTACTTTGTATCTCCTGGTGGGGGAAAGAGGGGGTGAGATTGGGTCAGCAAAATGACGGGCTATGGAGGGGCTACGTCAGTCACAGCAGTGCCGAGGGCCAGCAACCAGCACATAGGATGGTCTGAGTCAATGCAGGACTCCTAGTTTAATTTTGATTTCAGACAAATAAGTAATTTTTCCTGTAAGTATGTCCCAGACAGTTCATGGAGCAAACTTAGGCTGAAAAACATATTAGCTGTTTACCTAAGTTTAAATTTAACCATTTACCTAAATTTAGGTGTCTTGTTTTGGGGGTTTGGTTTTTGTCTTTGCTAAATCTGGCAACACTACTCCTAAAATGTCATTTTAGCAAGATTGGCTAGCAGAGGTGCCTAAGAGACGCCCATAATGTCATTAATAGATAAACAGGCATTCTGAGCAACTTTATAAAACAGTTGCTTTATATTTTAACATTTTCCCTAAAATAAACTCACGTTTTTCACAGTACCTTTTTTTTTACTTTGTTTTCAACCAATTTAGCGCCCCACCTCACCCCAGAGGACAGTTAGCAATGTTTGGGAAACATGTTTGATTGATGTAACTGTGGGAGTTATGCTGATGCCGATTGGGTAGAGGCCAGGGAATTTGATAAACACCCGACAGGGCACAAGACGGCCCACAGTCAGCAAGGAATCATCCAGCCCGAAACTCAAGAGCACTGAGGTTGAGAAACGCTGCTTGAAAAAAAGATAAGAGCCATCATATTCCCAGCCAAAGGCTCTTGGCTTTCAGAGATCTTACAACCTCCTCGAAAATAGTATGCATTGTTCTGAAAATCTCAAGTGCCAGAAACTGGCACATTCCTATTACATGGCATTTATTTTTTAAATTTATTTGGGAGAAACACAACTTCCACCAAAACCGGAATTGTCTGGACTACAAGTTCAGCTGACTCAGGCTTCACATTTCCCTTGAATTTTAAAGAGCTGAAAAATATGTCTGCAGATTAGCCAAGAAAAAAATTTGGTTTATATCAGCTAAAGCATTCCAGCACGCCTCGTGAAGAAAGCTCCGAAACCACTGTTTCCCTGATTCCTTTTCCTTTTCTAATCACAGGGCCTCCTTTTTTTCTCAGAAACATGTTTGTTCTTTCCAGTCCCAAGGGCTTCCCTCTTAGTGCCTGCTGGTGGACCTTAAGAGCTGCTCCCTTTGCACCAAAATTATAAAAGTTAAATTTCTCATTGGTCCCTTGGTGTAAGTTACACATTATCACGGGACAGAAGGAAGGAAACTGCAGTTAAAGATCATTCTGAAGTTTCCATTATCACAGGCACACACCCACAGGGATGGTTAAACTCAGTACTTCAAGTTAGAAACAAACTTCTGAAGAAAATTTCCTTTGAATGGTGCAACGCCTCGTACTGAGTTGTTTTTTTTTTTTCCACAATATGGTAATAATGGATAGCTAGAAGATTAGAAAGGGCAGCCCCCTGTCATGGGGCAGGCAATGTGTATGGAGGGTAGAATGAGGACTGTATGCACCATCATAACACAGGGCTACGTTAGCTCATGGTACCTGGCAATGCAGGTCAGTGGAAAAGAACCCCCTCTGCTTATTCATCTCACCAGGCCCCTGAAGCCCAGGCCTGGGAGACGTTACGTGCCTTGTCCTTTGTCTCTTGGGCTTTGAGCTAGATGTGACATTTTAGATTCTCTCTGTCTTTTGCTCTAGGACCAAGGCCTCTTTTTAAGGAAACAGATAACAAAAGAGAACATGCATAAGATGTGGTAGGAAATTCATATCTAAGGATTAATAAAGACTAGCCATGTTTGGCCTTGACTGAAAGCAAAGTTTGCTCTGAGGCTGATTTATATTTAGCTTCCTTCTGTTCTTTACAATTGGTAAAACCTGCTCCAGCAACACATCTTTTGAAGTATTTGAAGGCCACAAGGAGAAGTGAAAAAGAGCACAGAATTTAAAAGAAGAAGAACCTAGCTCAAGTCAGCCACTTACATGGCTACGTGCCCTTGGTCAAGATCTTTTATGGTCTCTGAGTTTTGATTCTTTTATCTGTAAAATGGGGATAAAAATATCTAGTGCTTATCAAGAGCTCTTTGTAAAGCATAAGGTTTTATGTAAATGTTCTTGTTTCGAACAGACTGAACAAGAATGTAAGATTTGTTCCTCAAGTGATAGTTCCAGAGCGAGTGCCGTTAGCTGGAGTTTCAAAGTGTGCCCCATGCTCTCTGCCATGCTATTATTGCTTCTTGAGTCTTCTGTCATTTTCGTCCCTTTTTATAGAAATGTGCAGGGGAAGGAGTTACCGTTCTAACACTTTAGTGATGAAAGCATCATCCTTCTCTCTCGTTTCTGGGAGGGGTCCATCATGCAGCTTGGTAGGAACATTCCTGCTGAGCAGGCTGCCCTATGTGGCATTCCATTCTGCTAGAAAATTCTGTGGTGATGAAATGTGGACAGATAATGTTGGGAAGATAAATGAATAACATTTGTGAAATTATTTAAACTCTTCAAAAGAATAGACCCACACTGATTCCAGGGATTTTTGTTAAGATAATTGGAATTCAAAATAGGTTATGTTAGTTGATTAATGTCTGTTCTTTTTGGTCTCTTGGCTTTGGAGAGGCTCAGAGAAGACCACAGACTTATTTTCTAATTAATAAAAATAAGTAAAGTGCACAGAATGTGAAGCGTATAAATGTAGTGACCCATCAACCACAGTCACTGCCCTCCTGGGTAGCATCTCTAGTCTCCACTCAGGTGGGTCACATCTTGGCCTTTTTAATGCTCAGCACTGTGCACCCTCATTCAAATCCTACCCCTTTATAATGCCCCAAAGCCCCAGAATAAGGCTCAATCAGCCAACCACTACTAGATGCTGAGCAATTTGTTCCATATACAAAGTAAGCAGCAAAGAATTCGTTTCCATAAGGAGCTCCCTTAGGGAATATAGATGCAAAAACAACTGCTTACAACACAAAGTGTGACCCTTCACAAAGGAAGGGGGTTCTGTGCTTTTCAAGAGAGTTAGGGACAGAATCACAAAGAAGCTAGTGCTATAAACGAATCTGCAAGACCAATAGAAGTCTTCCATGTAATCAGAGAGGAAAGATGGCTCCAATGAAAGGTTCCCAAAGTAATGGAGGTAAGGGAAAAGGGATGAGTGTGCAGGGAAAAAGTTCAAGAAAATCTGCCTTGGGAGGAATATGAGAATGCACAGGGGCGTGGCTTGAGAGAGAAGGCTGCTTTCACTGGAAGCGGAGAATGCCCCATCCACAGAAGGTGGTAGAGCCAGTGAAGAGCAGGTGGGGAGGTGACCCGCAGGAGACAAGTGCTGGGTAAATATCAAGATGAGAGAGCACTGAGGAGAAGGAAGCCGACAGTGAGGAACAAACTAAATGTCCCTTCAGTGTGTGCCAGTAACAGGAATAAAATGTTACCTTTTAAAGGTAACATCAATCTTTGATTTTACTTCAGCATGAAAGACAGAGCAACTGTTTGCAAAAGATAGAAATATCTAAGGGTTTAGAAAGCACTTGGTGTCCCTTCACATGCCCAGAGCATGGTTTAAGGAAAAACTCATGGAATTTTTTTTGCAGTACTAATGGCCTTCATAACCACACTGATAAATTGATAAGCCGAAGGAGATAATATATCATGAGCAGGCCCTTCAGTTTGGACTAAAATTTCAGTTATTACAGGACATCAGTAAATATGTTGAGGGACTTGAAGGACAATTGAGGCATGAGTTTAATACATAATGGCAATGACTCGTAATCTTTCACATAAACTTTCTTTATAACTTTATACCTTTGGAACTGTTCACATTTGGAACTAATCTTAAAGAGCTGCATTTCTATTAGCTCAAATAACAATTTTTGGTTTAAACAAAGAGAAGTAAAATCTGAAGGAGGAGTCTAGGGAAGGAACGGGAATTCTTTGGGACAAGAGAGTCTGTCACACAGAAAAATAACCAGAAATGTCCTTTGAAAAATGCAAGAAATTATAGACTAATAAAAAACAGGCTGTTCGTCAACCAAAAGAACTATTACTTCACCCTCCTTCACATCTCTAAAAGATGGTTTTTCATCTATTCTGAGTATTATGCAATCTTTGTAGATTGTTCTGATTTCAATCAATAATAGGGCTTATTACTGAAGACTCAAGAAAAGATTCAAGGCTACTGTGTTGGTTTCAATAAGGTAAAACGGGAGTGATATATGAACATCACAACAGAAAGCATGTTTTAGTTTCCCAGCTCAGAAATAGAGAAACAGAAACTTAAAAGTTTCAAATTACTAGGGCTGGGGATTTAGCTCAGCGGTTCAGTGGCCTGCCTTGCAAGCGCAAGGACCCAAGTTTCATCCCGGGTACCAAAAAAGAAAAAAAATTTTTTCAAATTACTGATCCAAAACTCTGAAAATAAGAAGTTAGTTCCAGGGAGTCAGTTGTGTCATCGCACTGGACCAAAACAGAACATCATGACTTGAATATTATAACTCTTTTTAAATTTCTAATGTGCCACCTGGTTGGTGGAGAATTAACACTTTAGGAGCCGGAATCTTTGAAATCTTAAAGCTTTACTTTAACAGTTTGACAGAAGGCTCTACTAAGCTGGTTTTAATATTAGAATAAGGGGTAAAAGAAGTTCCTACTTTGCATAATGAGGATTATTCTGATTTTATCACCCACCTCACTGTCTTCCAAACATATGTGCAAGAAATTATTGCGATGCCTGAAGTATGAAATACAATGAGTTTCGTAACTAGAATGAATTATAGCTACTTCTGCTGTAGTAAAACAATCAGTTTTCAAATCTGTGTGTTCCCCCCAGAAAGCTGAGTCGGGTCTTGCTTTTTAAATGCTTCTTTAAACAAGTAGAAAAGAATGTCAGTGAAGTTATTTCTGGGTGCAGAGAATCTATCTCCTTGAAGAGTTCCATGCAGGGTGCTGGGGGCAACGTTCTTATGAGAAGGTGATGCTGCTGCTAAGAAAAAAGAATATGCACAAGCTAATACCTACTACTTTTTTATTATCCTGGAATTCGAACGTTCAGCATTTTGAAATAGAATAAATGTTCTTTAAATTTTCAGTCTAAATAGCTTCCAAACTGGAGCTGCCACTTGTCACTGGAATTGCCGACTCCTAAACATTTCCGGGCTGGCAGTGAATGCTCCGTTGATTCCCTCATTCATATGTGTAGCTTCTCATGCTACATCCTATCACGACTCGGAGCTGACTTTATACCTCCCACATTGCCAACTGGTTTTTGTTTTGTTTGGGTGTGTGTGTGTGTGTGTGTGTGTGTGTGTGTGTGTGTGCGTGTCTGTTAGACAAAATCTGGGCATAACCATAAAGATTTTCTTGATTTCCATTTTTTCTCTTACAAGGCCCAGAGACAAGACAGAAATTTCAAACTGAGGAGTATTTGAGGAGGGCCTTACAGAATACATTCTTTAGCAAGAGCTACTTGTATCATATGACTAAGGTAGCTAGAAAAATTAAAATGAGCACTGCTAGTATAAGACACTAACTCAAATGTGAAATAAACACCTTCAGTGTCTCAAAATTAATGAATAAGATGTGTGTTGTTTGGCAGTATGTGACTCTATGTATTTATTTATTGCTTTTTTTTTTTTCAGAATGCCCTGGCTAAAGCCGCTGTGAAAGAACTTGCCTCCCTGCATGGCACCAAGTACACATACGGCCCAGGAGCCACAACAATCTGTGAGTCTTGGCTTCAGTACTGTGCAAAGTAACCTGTGCCTAAAAAGACGTCAATGGTTCTGAGCCCCTTTCTCCTCTAATTATTTAGAGCCTATGGCTTTTGCCTCACAGTGATGGTTTTATGAAACATGGGATCATTTTTGTGTTCAAAAAGAGAAAGAAAAAATTTTTTCAACCCCAGAACCATTTGCTGTCTCTTTACATCTGCTGAACATCTACTGTGTGCCAGGCCCTGAGATAAGAGGAAAAGATAGGAGCGGTGGAGGAAGGGGGAAGGAGACCAGAGCAGTCCCAAAAGGCTCACAGTAGGGAAGCAAGAAAAGCGATGAAGACGCTGAGCTCCGTGAGGTTCAGATGCGCAAGGAATGGACACACCCAACCAACCCACCCCTCCACGGGGGAACTAATCCCAAGTGACGACACGGCAGCTGACTGGAGGAGCGTTGCTGGAACACAGCGTAGGAGGGAGCATTTTCTCCGCGAAACAGACTTCGGGTGTGAGGGCTCGCTGAGGTTCAGGCCACCTTCAGAGGGTGGACATCATCCCTCTAACCAGTCCCTCAGCGTGTGCATGGGAGTGGAAAAGCCCTATGGTAAGAGAGTTAGGGCTGTGCCAGGGCCATGAATGCTGCACAGTCTGGATTTCTCTGCAGAGGCACATTCCACAGATCCCTTTTTCAATTTCTATTTTCCTTGCTCTTCAAATGATTCATTTTTCCCTGAGGTCTGAAAGGAATAGAAATACACACGAGAAAAATGGCCCAGTCCTGTCACCAAGAGGTCTTCAGTGCATTTGGGAGGCTCTTACCCTGAGTTGTTGGGTTTTTCTTAGCTTTCTATCAAATACTTTTCTGTCTTCTCCTTTTTTCAAAGCTGCTCTCGATTAGAGGTGGTATATTTTCTTCTTAAACAGTTTCCAGCGGAAATAACTCACTTATTTATATATTGCGAACTTTATGCTTATTCGGCCTAACTCAATTAGGTGTTCTTTTTCCATCATAGTACAACCCTTTAAAGGAGAGAGCTGAACACATGGCCTGCAGTTTAGTGGGGGCTGTACCATTGTAGGGTGAATAAATAGATAAATAGATGCATAGTGAATGAGTACATACATTATGTGTTCGTGATAGCATAATTCCTACCAAATGAATTGATACTACTAAATGAATGTTGGCTTTTCGCCAGGTCCTGTGTTCCATACTGAAGATAAAAAAGAAGGAAGCCCCAGCTCTTCCCTCAAATTGCTTCAATTTCATTATTCAGACTCCTCACACTTCCAGCAGGGTTTGGAGTCCTGTCCTCTCATCACGCAGTCATCACGCAGTTTTCCTTTCTTTCCTGAGAGGAGATACACATTCATATCGAAATTTTCAGTGTGTGTTCATTCTATGGGAAATTAAGCTACATAGTATGTTCTTTGGTATGCTCCTTTGATATATATTACAGACTACATATATAGCTTAATTTACCATAGTATATAAGCATATTGAAAATTTTATATTGCAGATTACATTATTTCTAGGGTATTAAACATAACAATCCCATCAGGTAAATCTCGAGGTAAGACTGGACTAAATTTTAAAAACAGTCTCCAAATTGTAAATGTACAATCAATCAAGCGTCTAGAAAGTTGGCATACTCAGATTTTGCACAGTGAAATGTTTGTAATCAAAGAGAGGTGACAATTTTTTTTACCTCCTACCTAGATTTAAAAGTTTATTTTTCTCTCCTGCTACTTGTTCATTTCAGATCTTGCTGCTGGGGGCTCTGACGACTGGGCTTATGACCAAGGAATCAAATATTCCTTCACCTTCGAACTCCGGGATACAGGCAAATATGGCTTTCTGCTTCCTGAATCCCAAATCCGTGCAACTTGTGAGGAGACCCTACTCGCAGTCAAACACATTGCCAGCTACATCCTGGGACATCTGTACTAGTCGATAACGCCGAGAGCCTCTTTCAGAGTGCTCGCTCGTCGTTGCCTGTCTCTCTTGAATCCTGGTTTTTCTTTGGTTGGAGGTTTTTCATTCCCTAGTCTTCCCTAGTCTTTCTTAGTTTTTCCTAGCTTCTATATAAACTTGGATCTTTTAAAATTAAGCTTAATAAAAGTGAATCATTATAATTGCAGACCATGACAGGGTGTCTACATTGTGGAAAGAAATGTGACCAAATGAGCGCACAAGAGGTACACAGATGATGATGTGGTCAGTCACGAAGGAATGAAATTCTTGGGGGCTTGACCAACACCTGCCAGGTGTACGGGTTGTAATGGGAGACTCGTGAGTAAGAAGAAACATAAAGGGAAATGCAGTATAGAAAACCCTGGTGTCGACGAGAAGATTCCATCTTGTTTTTGCTTTGCTCTCAGCTCTTGTTAGATAATGCGCTATCTATTATATGCCAAGAATTTTGCTAAGCAATTGAAAAACAGAACAATGAAAAATAAAGATAACACTTCCACCCTTATTGGGTGCACAGACCATTAGAAAAGACAGATGTCAACCAAATATTTAGCTAATAATTTAATAATGTTACATAATTTACATGGAACAAGTAAATATTGGATGGACTGCACGCAAAGGAAGTACAAAGTCTACTTGATGTGGGAGGGAGGCTTTCTCTGGACAAAGTGAGAGACTTTCTGGGCCTGTGACCCTTCATAAGCAATCGAGGGTAGCACTCGGAGAGTTGAGGGAGGAGAGGTCTGGGTGGGCCTGGGGAGGACGGTGGGAACCATATCAGGCAGAGCGTAGAGGTTCTGTTCAGGGCTTGGTACAGTGGTCAGTCTAAGAACAATGAAAAGCCATGAAGATGTCAAGATGTAAATGGTCCCCAAAGTCTTTTTTTTTTACATACAAAGGCATGGAAAACAGATTGAAGTGAGACGAGACAGCCAAGCACCTGGGCTGGACCAGTTGCACCAGTAAAAAAGGAAAAACATCGCCCCGTGACCCATATATCCCTCATGACTTCACATTTTCCAAAAGGATTATGCCAAGTTTAATTTTTATAACACAATATATATATAGTTTAAAATGTGGAGGCATTTCCTTAAAATCAGAAAACAAACATTTAATACATTATTTCCTGTGTGCATTCAAGGAAAATAGGGTTCCATATCGAACATAATATGCTAAAATAGTCATAACTGTGACCTATCGAGTTTGGAAGCTATCAAGCCAAAGAATGATTAATTGTGTTAATTGTCCACTAGATGGTAGCAGTGCGGCTGCTAGTATTTGTCAGTCACCTTCAAATAATTCAGTAATATGTCATTTAAGTAGAGATTTTTAAGTACAAAAACTTTTTTCACAAATTTTTAGCAGTATTGAGAATAATAAAATGGTACAATTTAGCCAAATTATCTTTCTCTTCTTGTATTTCAGTTATATCCAGTTATATTTATCTTAGGAATTGTAACTGACCCACAGTTACCTGAGTAGTTATCTTGCTGAAAGCGTATAATTTTATTCCTGCTCTACTGGATATTCCCTTCTGCATCTGCTGGTAACATGAACCCCTAACTAAGGGATGCTGTGGTTAAAAGCATCCATTTCCAAAATATGGAAATCATGTAGATAAACCATAATGAAGCCTCCACAGACCTAAATTGTGTGCTTAAACATAGAAATTAGGACAATATTATGGGATTAGCTAAAATTACTAAGATATTTTAAGGAGAAGACTAAAGAATAGAAAAGTAGTATACATAAGTGTTCTTATTTAGAATCCCACGTAGCAGAGATTTCCTGTACCTGAGGTATTTTTCCCCTGTAACTCCTCCTTACCAAAGGTTAATGGCAGATAGCTGGCTAGAAGTTCCTCATGTTCAAGCTTCATAAAGAGAAAAAGAAAGAGAAGAAGTTTGCCTTAGTCCTTCCTTCCCAACAAAAGAGTCTGGTGCTCTCCTGCCTTACTGATCGGAGAGTGCTGAACGTCCACACAAGCTGTGAGTGCGTCTTCTTTCTCCGCTGCCTGATCCCACTGTGAGAGCCCAGGACAGCCTCTGAGGCCTTCCTTCACCTCTCTCCTGAGGAGCAGTGTGTAACCAGGTAGCCAGCACAGAAGTGTCCACTTGAATCTACAAAACAGCAAGAGGGATTTCCCAGTTTCATTTATGAAATTCCTGTGCACTAGAAATGAAGTTCATATGCTTAGCTGCTTTTTTGCAAGCTGACTTATCTGAATCCGTCAAATACGCATTTCTATAAGAAAGAAAGAGCCGTAAGAAGATAACAAGTTAATAGAAAGGCCAAATGGCGTTGTGACAAGCCCCTTAGTCGTGTCATCATAGTAGGTAGTCACTTCCCTTCTACGTGGCCTGAATCACATATTCACACATTGTTCCGGAAATTCCGCCTTTGCTACAGCTAATGAAGACAAATTTCTCAGTAACGTTTACAGGATAGTTCTGTTTCTGTGTTAAGAATCCAACCTCTGCAACTAAAAGCAATGAATTTTTCTTTCGACAAACCTGTGATGAGCGTTATCTAGAGGTATTCCAGCAATTTATTGGGTTAGATTTGAAGATGGACAACTGTGTGAAAGGTCCTGTTAGGTTATAAGAAAATGTTTCACTTCCGTTTTCTAGGCCATTTCTCTATGTTGGAAAATATACAGAAATATAAGTAACCATTACTACAAAAATTCCAGGAGGGAAAAGCTCCAGAAAGATGGAAAATTATTGCCATGTGAAGCAGTCAACTTTAAATTGTTTTTTAAAGAGATTAGTCTAGCCTATGAAAAATCACAGTCTTACATAGCCCATCCTAAAATAATATGGTAAAAACTATTCATCCTGCTCCTCACTTATGCCAAGACCTTCTATAAATCGTGATGCAATAATAAAAGGCAAGAAATAGCCTGCCAAGAAATAGCATACATTCTGGGAAAGTGCTCCAGAACACTCTTTCTTATTATTATTAATTTTATTGGTACATTTTGGGTATACAGTATGCTGGCATTCACTATTGGAAATTTGTACCTTTACATAATCTATCTTAGTTTTTTTTTCCCCCATTCCCCTGCCCTCCCTTCAACCCCGCCACCCCTCTCTATTTACAAAAACTTTGTTTGCATTTTTTCCTTTTCTCATATCTTTCCTTTCTCTTTCCTTACCCCTATGCTTCCCACTTCCTCTTCCCCTCTTCCCCTTTGGCCTTTTCTTGTTTGGGAACCATGTGTTGAACTCTGGACTCTGCACTTGCAAGGCAGGTCGTGGACACACTGAGCTAAATCCTCAGCCCCTGGGCCTTTTCTTCCTGTTTCACATTATCTATTAGACATTTTGACCCTCAATTTACACTTTCAGTAACACTCTTGAAATCTACTATACTTTTCCTTAGAGGCTGAATGAATTGGAGGAACGTGTCACGTGTCTGTATGCCATTCAAAAACAGAACCATCAACATGCAGCAGATGCTATTAATCTAAAGGTGTGCATTCACTGTCATCAGAATCTCATCCAAAAGGATATCAGAATCCTCAAAACACCCATTTATATACCTAAATAAAACAGAGGTGCCTTTCTTATTTGACTTTTAAAACATCAGACACTGAAGTCTTCTCTGTACAACTTTAAAAACCAGTCACACAAGAAATGATTCCAGAGATTACAATGTTAAGATGAAAGGAGTAGGAAAGGTAGGAGAAAGAAGGGAAAAGAAAAAAATAGGAGAAAAGGAAAAAATGGAAACAAAGTCTTCGTAAATAGGGAAGGGAGGAGGGGTGAAGGGAGGGCAGGGTAAGGGGAAAAATGAGAACTAAGATCTGTCATGTAGAGGTACAAGATCCCAATGATGAATGTAACTGTACTGTATACCTAAAATGGACCAATAAATTCAATGAAAATTTAAAAAGACTAAAGGAGATTTCAATTTTTATTCTTCTAACATCCCTTATGTTGCAAAATTACATTCAGTGGAATTTTTAATTTTTGAATCTGAAAACAGACCTCAAAAACAGCACAAAACTTTATTGCTCGTCTTCATTAAACCGAACCGAGCGGCTTCTTCCTTCCCGGTCACAGACACTGCTCTAATCTACCCTGTCGTATATGCTGATTCTCCTCAGTCCTACAGCCTGGGAGTGCCCGGCTCTGTGCCTCTGCTTACATAACCTGAGAACTCTCGGGAGGGCAGACTCGTGTTTCCAGCCCCCACCGTACCCCTGTGCATGTTATCCTCGTCAGCCCTCAAAGTCACCTATTAGAGTCACGTTAGCATTCCCATTTTATAGATAAGACGTCCAAGGCCCAGAATGACAAAATGCTCAAAATGATGTCGGCACTCTGGGAGCCACTCAGGTGATATCTGCCTAAATCCTTATTTTTCAAGCTCATTCTTTTTCATTGTGCCCTGATTAAAGCACCTTTAATCGAAAATGATGGAGTAAGTATGAGGGGTTCTACTGCTGTGAAGCAAAGTCCAAAACGTGAAGGTGTTTGTGAATCTCTCCTCTTCCTTATCTTCAGGACTGAGGCAAACAGATACTTTTGGGGGATTGTGTAACACACCCTTCGAATAAAGAGGAATGAAGATTTTGTTGTTATACATGCAGCAGGGATATCTGCCCAGCAATATTAGTTGATCATTAAAAGTATAAAGATAACTCCAAGAAGCTTCATATATGACCATCAATACATTTGCCAAAGTGAGGAAATAGTTTTTAAAAAGAAATTTCAAGCCATCTGATTTTAAAAATTCACTTCACTCTATTAATTTATCTATGATTCTGGGCAACGGTATTATTCTCCCAAACAACCCATAATTAACTGAATTGTATTCAAAACTAAAGATGTCTCCACATACTTTTTACTTGGTAAACCAATGTCTATCATTAATTCAATTTTCAAAGACAATTTTTTGGCGCCCACAGCATCCAGATCCTAAAGACAATGTCCAGTATTTTCTTTTCCTCAAGTAGTCCTCAACCTGTTTTAGAAATACGGGTTGTCTCTGGCCATAGGAAGAAGACAAGAAGAGTTGAGACATAGAGCAAAATAAGAGACAACAGATAACAGAAAGCTCTCTTTGCGGAGACGGGAAGGGGATCTGGGGATGAGGGAACATGGAGGAAGATGAGGAGAGAGATAAGTAAAAAGGATTAAATTACAACATGTATATGTACCAATTCCCCACAATGAATATATTTACTGTGTATCATAAAAGTGTACCAATAAAAAATAAAATGAGAGCAAATCTATCTTAAAATCTAGATCATGAATACATCAACATTTTCTATAGTATCTACATTTTTAAGATATTCTAAATGTCTTGAAATTTCAATGCTTTTAATTTAACAAATTACAGTCAAGCTTCAAACACATTTTATGTTGTGGAGGACCACCCACGAAGCTTCTGTAACCAGTACTCAGATTCTTCTCAAGTTGCAAGTACAAATTTAAAACCAGTATCTTCCTTCATTCAACAAAAGTGTGGTGACCCTTTATTTTTGAACAAGCAGAACTAGGTCCCAGCTTTGTGAACATATAGGCTGCATTACTTTGGCAGTGTTTGTGGTAAAGTAATTTGCCTCTGTCCTTTTTCTATAAAATGGGCATTCTCTAGAATAAAAGTTAGAGTGGCATGGCCATTTGGTGTTAGTAGTCTCCCTTCTCTCCCTAAATGAGAAAGCACGGGGGGGTGGAACGGAGGGGGCAGTTCATGCTATGAAACCCCAAGAGGAAATCAGCTGCTCCTCCAGATAAAGGTTGAGACATAAAATTGGCAGAGGGTCTCACTTCAAGCAAAGAAGAATCATGAAGTTCATCCTGACCTTGAGTTTGATCACTGTGGCCCTTGGAATTGATCCTGTCCGCTTTGACAGGTAAATCTCAGTACCCTCTGTGCCAGTCTCTGGGTTGGAAGGGAATGAAGGAATATTTCTTTACAGCTCACATTTTTGTCATTTGCTTCTTGAAGGGACAAGGTGTTCCGTGTGAAGCCCCAGGATGAAAAACAAGCAAGCATCATAAAGGACTTGGCCAAAACCAATGAGGTAAAGCGTTTGGGAATATTTCATCTGTTCTTTCTGTTCTCTAAAAGCTGCTTCTTTTTTATTTTATTTTAACACCCACGGGGCAACCAAAGACTATCAAACATAAAGGGAAAAGGCCAGAGCTACTTGGATAATTCAGTCAGGGGCCAATACCTCATTTGGTTTTGGTTTTGTTTTCATAGGATACTATTTGTTTTTCCTCCACAAATCTATGCAAGAAACAGCTTTTTCTAAGTAAAACTAAAATGATGGGATGTTCTTCGTATCTTTACCAGGTTCTCTTTTCCCTCCTCACCCATTGCTGGCAACTCTCCCCACTCCTGCTCCGATCTCCTTTGGTGACACACTTTCTGTTACAGTACAGACTGATAATGTCACAGTCCTGGCTGATATCAAGGTGTGGCCCTCTCCAGGAACAGCTATACTTGAAAAGATTTTTGAAGTTAGATCAATCCTTTAAAATCCAACAGATTGGGCCGGGGATTTAGCTCAGCAGTTCAGTGGCCTGCCTTGCAAGCGCAAGGACCCGAGTTCAATCCCCGGTACCAAAAAAATAAGTAAGTAAATAAATAAAATCCAACAGTTCAAAATAACCACGCTATCATTTATGCAGCTGCTTCTGTACACAAAGCTCATTGTGCCAGCCACCTTCCTTACTTTATTTCAGATTTTCCAATAGATTTGCAGTCATAATTTAACCCATTTAAGACAGAGAAACTGAAGTTCAAAGATGTAAGTTAGAAGACCAAGATTATGTGTCAGATTTAAACACCCAAACAAATCTGGTAGTAATTCTAGTCTTACCCTATTATCACTACAGCAAAACAATTAAAATTTCTACTTATTCTAATTCCCAAATATTTCCCATATCTGCCTCTCCGTTCCACTGCCACTGTTCTGCCTGCCTAATGCTAGGATAATTTCAATAATGCCTTAATTAGCATCCGGGGTTCTAGTCTTGTCTGCATTGCAATCTGATTGCTTTCTCTAAATCTTGACAACTGCATTTTTCCATTTCAAGCTCTTTATTGAATTGCAGCCTCATATGGAAAAAGCATGTTTTTCAGAGCCAACTTCTGAGGTTCAACTCCCAGCTCTATACTGACTCTGTGACCTTAGGCAAATTACTGAACCTCACAAGATCTCGATTTCTTCTTCTGTAAAAAGTAGCGTTATCACACCTATTCTGTGAGGTTCTTGTATAGACTAAGTAGGCTTTGAAAAGTTCTCCAAAGCTGCCTGGCCATGATAATCACTGTGGTAGGTAGCATTTTCTGTATCTTCTATGGCTGTTGATATAGTATTCAAAGTTCTTTGTGATCTGTCAAACCGTAGTCCTCTTTATTCTCTGGCTCCTATACTCTCTCTTTAAGCTCCATGGACATCTGAACATCACCCATCTTACATCCTTTTTCTCAAAAAGAATGTGGTTCTCTTCTCACTTGGCTAAGTCTTACTTTTCAAGCTGAAACTCTGCCAACTTCTTCTGCAGGAGGATTTCTTTGTCCATTGACTCTCATGACACAAGTTGGCTTGTTCCTTGATTTTCTGGGACGCTCTGTTCCTTCCTCTGGTGTTGGTTAACATGTTGGAAATACGTATCTAGAGCTTCATGTCCCACACAAAACTTCTTCTTCTTTTCATAAGTTCCCTTATTAGTTTCCTCAATTCTGATATCCAAGTCTGTGTCTGGTGTTCAATAAAACTTTCACTTCATTTGGTTTCACAGTTGAGTAGGATTTTTCACAGCCACAAGAATTGGAATCTTTTCAAAGCTATTTTAACCTGAATGTTATCCTTTTAGACCCATTCACCAAATTTCTGACAGTCTCAGCTAGGGGAACATAGAGAATAGGAATCAGCACTTACTAAATCCCTGCAAGCCCCAGACCTTGTACTCATTTTGCAATCTCCACTACACTCTCCAGGGAGTCCTATCAGCCCGACTTTTTTAGGGGAGAGGACTGAAGCTCAGAGTTTTAGTAACTTGTCCAGAGATAGATTGCTTTAGAAAGTGGCAGGGCTGGGAGACTGTCTTCTCACTGTATACAAACCCTCCAGGAATTCCAGAATTTACAGGGACATCTGGTTTTGAAGCTGAATGGGGAGGGAGCAGATATTCTATATAAATGCCCAGGGGAACCAGTACTATGGCTAAATCAATTATGGAATAATCCTATTAAACTCCAAAACAGGAAAAGCAACGAGATTAACCAAAAGAGCCAGCCGTCCTTTCTACCTTGATAGATACAATGTCTTGAAATAGTAATCAGTACAAATGTTCTCTTCTCACTCCTTAATATTCAATAGTTCTTAAATGCATGTCCAAAAAAAGAAAAAGAAAAAGAAAAGTCTCATTATTTCCTTAAAAGAGGAGTGAAAGACTTAGTTACACTGAACCCCAAATTCCTACTGCGCTGTAGAGCACACGGTCAGGTCTTAGTATATATGTACTGGTGATCACACAAACAACCATGGCTAACAGTGAACTCATCTCTGCAGCTTGACTTCTGGTATCCAGATGCCACACACCATGTAGCTGCTAACATGACAGTGGATTTCCGAGTTAGTGAGAAGGAATACCAATCTGTCCAGTCTGCCTTGGATGAAAATAAAATGCACTACAAGTAAGTCCTTTTTGAAAATTCAGATGTTCAATATTTGGAATATTCGGATACTCAAACTTTAAAGAGCCTTGAAAATTTGAGGTACTATTGTAGCAGTGCTTTTAAGTTGGGCCCCGCTAAAATTAAATCTCTATCTGTAAGATAAAGTTCATACTTAACTTCCAAACAGTCTAGTGAAGCAAGTTTGTAGAGGTGATAAGATCACAGGCAGCTCATGTGCTATCTTACATTTGTTTGATCTGCAAGAATGACAGTTATCTGCATCTGCTATCTCCAGAAGCAGCCCCTCATGAGCGCAGATCCCACATGAGTAGACACAGACAGATTAGCCACACTGTTTCAGCACTGATAAGTGATCACCTCGGAGCTGATGAGCTAAGGGTGGTGAGCATGTTCTTGTATTTAAATTCTCCTGACATCTAAAAGGAAAGCAAAAAAATAGTTCTCCTGTATGATTCAGAGATACTATGATGTAAAAATATACAATAAATAAATCGGTCTTCATGAGGGAAATTTTTCCTCAGAGAAAACAAAAGCAAAGCAGTAGAACAAGGCTTAAATCAAAAAAGAGAAAAATCTCAAAGAGACAAGGGTGTAGAAAGGAATCATTTTGGCCCTACAAAGAAATAAGAGAAAACTAGAGTTTATTGAACACCAACCATGGGCCATATATAGTCTGGTCCTTGCAACCGTGAATGAAAACAGAACATAGCAGTGAATATCAAAAATAAATGCAAAGTTTAGAAAATAGGACGTGTCTTTATAGTGTCAAGCATTCAGCAGTTTGATCTACTGAAAGGCCCAGTTGTAGCTTCCCTGGGCCTTCTCATACCAAGGTTTCCCTTTATTGAGGCTTTTACTGTCAAAACAAAGCTAAGCACTAGATCTTTCCTTTTTTAATTCACTATTGCATGCCTTCTTCACCTAACTCAGTGCTTTAATCCATTTAGGCCAAAGAGTGAAATTTTTCAATTTTTGAATGAAATTCATATATATGAGCTAGAAAAAATTCAAGGAAGAAGAATGTGAAGAGTGTACATTTCATGGATTTCCAAGCATTGAAGTGTTCATGCAAAAGTTCTTTGGGCGGGGGGGTTTAGCTCAGTGGTTCTGCTGCCTGCCTCACAAGTACAAGGACCTGAGTTCGATCCCCTGTACCAAAAAAAAAGAAGGAGAAGAAGTCCTTCTTCTAGCCAAGAAAGCATTCCATTGATGTCTGTAATCATATTACAGAGTAGGAGTGACTGCTACTCCTGACTTCATTGTATTTATGATATGCAATACCACAAATAAATATAAAGGCTATGAAATTAAGAAAAGACATACATAAGACAAGTAAACAAAGCATTTGGTTAATCTTTTAAAATGTAGCAGACTGGTATTTGTGACAATTATTGATCACTGTCTTAGTTTTTGATATTTTAAAGGGGCTGTGATACAAATGTAGACATTAACAGATTGAGTAAACGTAACTCAAAATTAATCTATACCAGCATAAACCATTTTCCTTTAATATTATCGACCTCTATGTTTTTGCAATGTGCACCACTAAAATTAGAACTACACATTTCATAAATATGCCTCCAAGATCACAGAAACTTACAGTGATTCTAGAATATGTTTACAATAATTCGGACACCATCTTGATTCTTTCATGTGAAAGAGATCGCCCTTCCTTCCACCCATACAGTTTAGTTTGAACGGCAGCATAAAAAATTAGGTATTGTGTTCTCCTTTCATCTTTGTAATGTGGACAAAAGACCAGTTGCTTGGCATGACAGTGGGTAGTGAAGGAGTTACTGCAAGATCCATAGGCACCTGGTGCCAGGCATTATCCATTTTATCAAATGGCTCAAATGTACCCCTTTTCCTTTTCATTCCTCTAAGCCCCGATGGCCTGAAATGTTTCTAAACCAACTAGAGGTTTAACTAGATCCTCACGTATTTTCACTTTATCTTGGGCCAAGATATCTTCTTGCTAGCTACATCAAGAAGCAAAGTGTCAAACTACCTCTAAAAATTAGTTTTATCTAATTAAGACATGATTTCTAGAAATTGTCCCAAATTAGCCACAGTTGTGGGAAAGCCACATAATTAGTTACCGTCCTCAAAAATATAAATATGTGAAGTGATCTGTGCAGACAAGAACTATTTAAAAATCTTGTCTCCAAGCACTAATTATATAGATAATTTTATTTGCATATTAATTATATGTGTTACTTGGTGTCAGTCAGTAACAGAAGAGGGTTCTAAGAACAGAAACATCTGGTTGAGACCAAGCACCGGGCTGAATAAAACCATATTAAGATGCTGGTTTGACACAATGATTTACTTAGACACCCTTCATTAGACAATGCATATAAACCACTGTTTAGTTTAAAGCATCTGTGTGTGATTCTTTTTTAATTTTCAGAAAATTAAATTGCTAAGCCATATTTGATTTCAAAGTAGCATATCCCTTCTTCCTTCTTACTTACACTTTTACAAAAACACAAAAAGCCAAGTCCAAGAAACAAATAATACACACAGACTGGTGAACAAATATTGAAAGGAAACCACACCATTGGACTAAGCCTTGGGGGCAGATACCATATTTTGAGTTAGCAGTTTAAACCCCTAGTGATTTTTACTAAATATTGCTACCTTTAGATAGTCCTTAATATGGCCTTTTATTTGGTCAAAAATTAAAATTAGAAAATGGTTACTAGTGAAAGGTAACTCAAAAAACAAATATTAATATAATAATAAAACTCAAATGGTATAATTAGGTAAAATCTTGTTAAGATTTATGTAAGATTATAGCGGGGAATACGAAATAGATACGTACCAGTCTTCCACAGTGATAATCAACACTCAGATCAATGTCTGATTACCTAGTAATGTTCAGCCAAACACAAATTCATATTCCAAGTACATACACAGTCTTATCAAATAAGTGTCTCAATCAAATAATCATTCTAATGACTGATCTAATGTTTCATCCATTCATTTTTCCCTTCTCCTCCACATTTCTACATATTATTTACCCAAAAGTATAACACGTATATGAGCCTTGCTGCAAGTGTTAAAGAGCATTGGTCATAGTGGGAAACAGGAGTATGGTAGGTAAGGAAATGGATTCTGAAGCAAGGCTGTCTATGCCTAATACCATTAAAACCATAGGTATTTCACACTGAAAATTTATTTAATTTCTCACTACCTCATTTACCTCATCTGTAAAATGGTGATAATAATGGTGACTCCATGGGAGGACTTCGTGGAGACTGGGACCATCAAATTCCTCAGTGACTGGTTCATTGACCTATTAATTCGGGTAGAGGAAATGCCACTTAGACACATGCTTATCTGAGTGCACACATATACAAACACACACACACATAAACAGTGTAACAGAATAACTGTCGGCTCACACCAGATGCTCCTTTCCCTTCATAATGAATGAATTAGTGCCTTAAACTTTATTATTTAACACATGGTAACATACAGTTCGGAAACTGTATAAATGCAATTTGATGCACAGTAACCCAAATAGAGAATTACCAAGTTGAATTTTGTGGAAACCTAAAACCCCACTTTATAAACGGCTCCGGGTATAATGTAGGTACAAATAAAGTCCAATCCAGTAAAAGGCACCCTAACAATGACTCTGCCTCTCTGAAAACACCCTTCCTCACTGCATACACACACACACACATGCACACACACGCACACACACGCTCACACACACACACACACACACACACACTCACACTACAGCCCATGGCACTGTTCTCCAGGCCTTTGCTCTCTAAAAATACCCTTGCAACTGTTGCAATCGGATTCGTCTTGCTTCTTCCCTGAACCTCTTACCTGCCGCCTACTTTTGATGACAAGCTTTCAGGGGGGGCTAGAAAATTAGGTAAATCTTGCTTAAGCCTCTGAAGACTGGGGGAGCACAGATCCCAGAGCAGTTCCTAGGGATTCCATCCTTGTAGTGAAGACATTCTTGTCTAACGGTTCCAGCTAGGGTACTGGAGTCAGACACTATGAGGCTCAAAATCCCAACTCCTGTATTTTAACAATTGAGACAATTTAGAGAACATGCTTAACCTTCATGAAAATGGGGGTGTTGATGGTTCTCTATTACCACTGTTGACAGGATAGTAGTGACATGATAAAACGTAGATACAGAGCTTAGCAGAATGCCTCGTACAAAAGAAAGTCTCATTTAACATCAGCCATTTGTATTATTAAGTCCCCTGTGATAATTATCTCTTCATCCACATTTAGGGAAGTTTTTCACAAAGTAAGCAAATCTTGGAACACTAAAATGATATTTCGGAGAAAGTAATTTGGTTTCGTCTGCTTGAACCTAGCTGCTGGTTAGTAAAAGGGCTCATGAAGATAACATCTGGCCCTAGTCCTTAATTTCCCGCCTTAGGCTTAATTCCTATTCCCTATCGGCAACAATCTGGCATCCTTCTGATGTCCTCTGTAGCTGCATTTGTGGAAAAGCTTGTATTTTAGCTCACATGATTTTCTTTCTGCTACTGCTTTCACAAGACCTAAATCGATGTGTGTAAGTCTAAAACTATTCTTAGATACAAGCTTCCTATGACTACTTAATGTTGCCATACATCATGAATCAGTCTCTGGGATCACAAAATTTCTCTTTTGCCTGATTCCTCTACTTTCTATTAATGCAGCTGAGGCAAAAGCTGTGTTCTCTATTTATCTGTGTTCTGCCTTACAGCCATTAATTATATCTGTAGTGACCGCCCAAAGTATAACTTTCAACTTCCTCAGGCTTCCTCTGAGTTTTACTGCAGCATACCCCACGTGACCCCAAATTGCTGTCACACGTTGACTTTCTCAGAAATCGCAGATTTGTAGGTCAAAAGTAAAGCACACAGTGAGTTCCATGTAAGGTGCATAATAATGTGCTTGTCAGTGCTGCTAGTGGGAATCAATATTCATGAGCAGCACTTGGTCCCCTGTGTTAAATAAACTCTAATTAGGAGTGCGCCACATTTGTGTTCCGCAGCAGAACTCAGATCAGTCAGTCAATCTGCAAGAAGAAGCCGAGCAGAAAAGAGCGCTGCAGTGTTACAGTTTATTCGGATAAGAAATTGAAAATTTCTGACTCAAACAAGGGCACGCCATGGAACTGGGGTTTACGATGTGTTCGTGCCATGAAGTGGCTGTGGAGTTTGTAAGGCAGCTTCAGTATTCTGAAATTCCCTGGGTGTCTAAGGCACGCCAAGCTCCTCTTAAATTCCTCTTCATTTCATCCTCATCACAGTCCTCCGAGGGGTATTGGGTCTTTTTGTAAAACTTGGAAAAGTGAAGCTCAGAGAATACTGAAGCTGCCCACATTACTTAGTAAGAGGCAAAACTGGGGTTGAAATTTAAGAACATTTGAGTACCAGTTACTGCTTCCTACTTAGGTAAATAAAATGACTGGAATAAATATTTAAAAGTAGCACCGTCCTGCACTCAGGAGTCACTGCTATCAAAAGAGAAACCTATGTGCCTTTCACAGCCAAAAGTAAGGTAATATCTTTATTTATTGGAGTCAGGAGGGGATTAGATAATTCAAATAAGGAAATTGTCTGAGTAAACAACTTCAAACACTCTTTTCTTAAAATGTTTGCATTGAAATATGTCCACCATAGGCCACAGTGCTGTGCCCTAAAAATAAAGTACAAGTTTACATGGCAAATGACCAAATATGATTTTCTTACTGTATTATAAGAGAATGACATTCTCAAGGACTACGGAAGCTAAAAAAGGTATGTCGGTCTACGTGGACCACCGTCAAGAAACCACTTATCCCTGGGCTTGCTTACCCTTCTGTCTAGGTAATTTCATCCTCACTTTATTCTTCTATCATCTCACACCCACTGATACCAGTGTCCTCACTTTCAGCAAGTCGTTTCCCCAACATCTAATGTACTTCTTCTAGGTTAAACAAGCTTTGTAGAACTCTATGCACAAGAAGAATAGTTCTTTGTGAGGCTGTTTATAAATAGCCTATGTCTGCAGCACAATATTCAGCCAATTAAGGAACCTAGTAAGAGACTTCAATACACCCTTGCCTTAGTGGACAGTGATAATCACATCACATAAATAGAAGTTGTTGTATTAATCTCAAGAAGGGTACAATATCATACATAATTATGAAAAACAAGATTGCCTATCAAAAGTAGAAAAAAAGATTGGCTCTTTCACTATTATTATATTTTATCACTCAGAGAGTTTAACCAATGCAATAAAGCAAGGAAAAATCGGAGGAAAATAGAAATTTGCAGAACAAAAAAGTTATTTGCACAAGGAAATAAATAACAATTGGAGAACATAATAAGAAAAGTAATAACTGTATATGAAACCCTGAAGACAAAATTAAGATGTCTTAAAACTAAAAGGATACATTTTTAAGATAATAAAGTGACAAGTAGATAAATATAACCAAAGTAATTTGTTTTTAAAAATATAAATAACAACCAATTCAAAATTTGGGGGAACCACTCTCAAGGTTAATTAAAAATATATTTGAATAAGCAATTTATGTATACAAAATGTTCCTGAAGAATCAAAAAGAAGCAACTACATTATGGTCCAATAGTAACAATAAAATTCATCTCAAACTTATCATCATTTAATACAATTCCTATCAGAAGCCCAGTTTTTCTGATGAGCCTAATAATTTCCAAAATTTTCTGACAAAACAAAAAATTTTAAAACAACAATAAGGAGACTATTCAATATTAAATTTTACTGCATTTAAATATGGATTGTTCTTACATGAGAGTTGCAAAACATATTAATAGATCTGAATAGAAACTTTCAAAACAGACAAAATACAAAAAAGAAGTGTCTGTATGATGAAGATGGTGTTTTTGAAATACAAATCCTAAGGTTAAGTATCTTGGATTCAAATTCCCAACTCCACGACATACAAACTGTGTTTCTGTAAACTTTCTGAAGCAATAATTTCCTCATCTATCAAATGGTGATAATACTGGCAAGATTAAGATTAAAAAATGTGAATAAAGCAGTAGCTGGCTCATATCAAAGTAAAGCAGTCCAAGAAGATGTAGAGAGGCAGTTGGATTTGCTCATGTGGAATTCAGGGGAGAAGCCCGAGCTGGAGACTCAAGGACAGCTGAACATCAGCAGCCAATCTTTAGAGCTGTGGGACTGGGAGATGTGGTGAGATGGGATGATTCAGAAAGAAATGAAAACTGGCAGATGGCATAGGCAGAATCCTTCTTTATTAAAACACACACACACACACAACACACACTTTTAGTAGTACTTGTTTGCAATATACAATGATTACATTCATTTTAGGTAATTGGTACATGTATATAACACATTTTATTTCTTTTTCATCTTCCCTCTACACCCTTATTTTTCCAGGGTCAGATTCATTTATTTACCTTATAAAACCTTATAAAGTAAATAATCATGTACACAGAATGAAAATCAGACTAATGGTCAAAGGACACAAAAAACCTGTAAGATAATTGTGCTGAATCAAGATACACTTTTCTTTTTTTTTTTTTTTTTTTTTTTTTTTTTC
>NW_022900949.1:69254327-69285837 GCF_012274545.1 Fukomys damarensis | reverse complement strand
TTTTTTTTTTTTTTTTTTTTTTTTTTTTTTTGTGCCAGGGATCAAATTAGGGTCCTTGTGCTTGCAAGGCAGGTGATGGAACCACTGAGCTAAATCCCCAGCCCAAGATATACTTTTAGATATATTGTCTGCATTGGATTACTATCTCTTTTTTTCTCTATATTTGTTTCTATTATTTATCTTTTGTTTCATAATTTAGATATATTGATTTTTCATATAAGAGAAACCATGAGATATGTGTGTGTCTGAGTTAGTTTACTCAGCATTACAATGACATCCAGTATTAGCTTCCTAATGATTTTTCTTGCCTCTTTTTTCAGGCATTCCAATCCACATTCCTCAGCCATTTTCTAGCTTTATTAAGTATAGACAAGTCATTTAAATACCTGTGCCTATGTTTCACCATCAGTGAAATGAAGATCATAACGTCATGTGGGGATGAAATGAGTTAATATACATAAAGAGGTTAGATCAATGCTTGGCACATAGTGCTGAGTACCTGTTTGCTAATATCATTAACATCATTGTTATTCAAGTTTCTCCCATCTCTCAAAGTACAAAATAAGAAGACATGATTTGTAAATTGATGCCTAAAAACATCCATTTTGGGCTGTGTTGTATGTGTATGAGTGTGTGTGTGTGTGTGTGTGTGTGTGTGTGTGTGTGTGCTGTACAGAAGAACCGGGGTACTATAACAGTGTAACATAAGCCAGGTGTGAAATTTGAAATATTCTAGTAATCATTAAAAAATAAAAAGCAACAGGTAAAATTGACGTCAGAGGTAAATTTTATTTCACCAAATATATTCAAAATATCATTATTTCAACATATAATAGATAGAAAACTTATGGGAATTTTTCATAATTTTTATGCTATTCGTATAGAGTATTATTTCAAAGTTTAGAATATCCTTTAAAGGTACAGCACTCTCTACTCTTGGACAGGCCCAATTTTAAGTACTTTTTAGTCAACTGTACCTGGAGGCCACCATTTCAGACCCCCTAGAGAAACGGGGAAGCCTGAAGCCACACACAACACACGTCCAAAGGAAATGTCTAGAGAAGAATGATAAAGAAAAAAGAACAAACTCGGTTAAAAAGAGAGAAGGAAGAGAGATTTTTTCCAACCAAAAGATAACTGTTTTTCTTTCCCGTGATGAAATGTGTACCTTATCGCTTTCCCGTCAAAAAGAATCCTAGTACATGATCTACAAGAAGAGATTGAGAAACAGTTTGATGTTGACGATATCTCTGGCAGACACAGTTACGCAAAATACAATAACTGGGACAAGGTATGGTATAAAATTCTTCTTTAAAAGAGATCATCCTTTGCTGTCTATCGTCTTCCTTCATTTTGATTCCTCAAAATTGATTTTGCTCTTAAGATTGTAGCTTGGACTGAAAAAATGGTGAATAAGCATCCTGAAATGGTCTCTCGTATTAAAATTGGGTCAACTGTTGAGGATAATCCACTCTATGTTCTCAAGGTAAAAATAATTCATTTTGTTATTGAAAAGCATTCATTTTAATATTATCAGCCAAGTTGGAGATAGCAAAATGTCTAATCTTTCGAAGAACGGCGCATGAATAGAAATAACAAATGGCTTTCCGTGGGCCCGAGAACACTGGTCAGAGATTGCACAGTGGGTAAACGCAGACAAATATCTCACTCCATAGCTTCATAACAAAAGTCTGCGATGCCTCAGATGTGTAAACTTCTTTTCTATCCACTAAACTTCAATGAAAATAATGAATTAATGTCATGAAGAAAAAAATTTAACGTCACAGACATAACGGACCCCAGAATAGAACGTAAGGCATTTCAGGTCTGTGCTGTGGTGAGATTTGTCCCTCCCCCAGTGCTCACCAGTGCCTTTCAGCTGCTGCTAGGTTCTTGTCCACCCAAAGACGCAACCCTGAAGCCTTCACTACTGGAAAGCCAATCCCTTACCATCCAGCCATTGTCTCTCCAGCCACTCCACAATAATTCTAAACTCTTCAAAAGGACAGAATGGCACATGCGTGCTGCTGTTCCTCCTCCCCACTCCAAACCCTACACAAACTCTTTTCTGCTTCAGGCTAAACACTCTGCTTCCCTGGTCTACAACACCAGAAAAATAAAAGGAAACGGAAGTAACTTTATGTCTCAAAATATATAGGCTATTATCGATCAAGTAAGAAAAACAATAAATTCTACTTTGGAAAAAAAAAAGCTTAAAGACAGCTCTGATGCGAGGCAATTTTCTGAAAAATACAATGTATCAGATTGCGAATTATACAAAGGCACCGAAGGATCTGTGCCTTATCTTCCCCGAGAACAACACGAACAAACACAGCTCCTGTTCAACGATAGACAGAGGAAGAATTGCTCTGAGAGTATGAATGAGCTATGGGATGACATAAGATCAATGTGTGAGTTCATGCAAAACACTATCTCAAGTTTATTTTTAAGTAGATTGGGAAAGATGGACGAAGAAAGGCTATTTTTATGGACTGTGGCATTCATGCACGAGAATGGATCTCCCCTGCATTCTGCCAGTGGTTTGTCTATCAGGTAAGTGCATCAGAACACTCATTACTCTCCTTTGACTGTCATGTCCCCGGCACTTTACTGAGAGGTGACACCCCTTTCCAAATGAGCACAGGTCCACTTAACTAGAGGGGCCTTCATTCGGTGCTGTCAGGGACATAAACGCTCCAGATTTTATTCATCACTGCAGTTTTTATAAAATGGACACCATCAAACTTCTTGAACTCCAGCTGAGAATTTATGAAACTAAAAGAAATGGTTTTCGCTATAATGTGGAAGATTTTCCTAGAGTGAAGTGTGAAAAGTCTTGCAAATTTGACTTCTCTCCAGTGAGCGCCAAACGCTGACCAGAAATTTCAATGGCAATGCATGAACTTGGAATTTTCATGTTTAAATTTCCTTTCCAAGTGAGAAATAACTCATTTTTTTTAAAGGCAGAGTCGATTTATATGTTGTTTTATTCCTCACACTCTATTGCTAATATAGTCTGACTCCTAAAACCTTTTAACTTTCTTTTTCCCCAGCTTTTGTAGGTAATACATATGTATGACAACGGTCGTCCAGCCATCAACGTGTTCACTAGGACAGAATCTAGCAGTAGAACGGACTCATCTCTGCAGCTAGGTTAATTCCAGCTAAGGACCAAGAGTTCCCCTTGGTCCATAAAGGAATACACTACAAGGAATTTCCTAGCTCCAATGAACAAATACCTTGGAGAAATTTTCTAAGAGTGACAAGAGAGATTTTTAGTAGCCACAGAAAGTCCAGATAATTAGAAAAATTTGAGTCAGACATGAGAAAAACATTTACTGGACTGGTCAGTCTCTAAATTCTTGAGATTTTCCGTAATCGAATTTTTTCTTGGTTTAGGATATAGGTCAGTGGTAAAGCACAAGCTGAGTATGCATGAGGCTCTGGGTTCAATTCCCAGCACCAAAAGAGAAAAACATTATTTCTTTAATCCCATTTATAGATACGTTAGGATTCTTTTCCAATATTTCTGTATTCCTATGCTTATAAACGCCATCTGTATTTATGTAAAGGGTGTAAGGGGAAAGAAAAATATCCACACAAAACAAGTAATATCATTAATTTTCTACTTGGCCCTTACACTTCCCATCAGATAACTCTTGCATGCTCTATTTTGAATGCCTTATGTCTCAATAATTAATTGATCCATTAAAGAATCTATCCCAATTAGTGTCGTTTACATGAATAACTAGTTTTTTCCAAAATCTTGATGCGTCATTATTTTTGTGAAATTTAAGAAAAATATTTTAAAATCATTTAAATGCAGGCATGACTCAAGGAATGGTAGTTATGACTATTAGAACCGCAGCTTTTCCACATGGCAACTACATTTCACACCAATACATTCAATTTTTTTTAACTTATATTTACAGGCAACAAAAAGTTATGGAAAAAACAAAATTATGACCAAACTCTTGGACCGAATGAATTTTTATATTCTTCCTGTTTTCAACGTGGATGGATATATTTGGTCTTGGACACAGGTACTGCTCAGTATTTTCTTCTTTGCATTTATATAAAATATTGTTTATCATTTTTAATGAATGTTTATAGTTATATATTAATATACTATATGGGTAATAATTTAACTCCAAGCCAGAAAAATGTACATTTAAAAATTTCAATTTTAAATTATCAACTATTATTTCTTGTTGCATAAGTTCTTTAAATAATATGAAATTTTTGCTGCTGAAGCTAGTATGATGGAAAAATAAAATAAACCAGTAATTATAAAGGAAATGCATGATTATATGAAATAGCAAAAGCATGGCTTAGCTAAGAATAAAAGCCACTTGAGACTTTTATGAACACATTGATTTCAAAGCAAAAGTCATTTTATTCCATCATTTGGGGACAGGATAGAAGTAGAGTCATAATATCAAGGCATAAATAAAGACAGGAATAGAATTTCTACCAGGATGTTTTATTCTCCTGTTGTTTAAAAAGGTTAATATTGAATTTTCAGACAATACTATAATATCAAGTTTTTTTCTGAAAACTATGCTCTAATGGTCACAATTTCACCTGTATTTTATCTTTATAAAAGATATAATCGAGTTATAATTTAATTTATACATAATTCCAGAACATCACAATATCTATACTGAGAACTATGCAACAGTTTTTTAAATTAACTGAATCATTTCATTATGCCCTAAGATTAGCAATGTTTCTAATTACACATTATAAGAAAGTAATATTTTCTTTATAATAAAACCACCCATTTTAACTAGGTAGATTTCAAATATAGCTGTAGATACCTGCAAAGAGAATCTGAGATAATCAAACTGAAAAGTACAAACTGATCTGATATAAAGCTTTTCCTTGATTCAATCTGGCAGAACCGAATGTGGAGAAAAAATCGTTCTAAGAACAAAAATTCCAGCTGTATTGGCACTGACCTCAACAGGAATTTTGATGTCTCGTGGAAATGTGAGTCATAGATTTGGTCTTGATGACATTTAGAAACTTGGTCTTGACGATATTTAGAAATAAAAAATATATGGAGATTCTCATAAAAGAAAAATCAGGCTTGTGTGCAACACTAAAACTTTAAAAATTAATAAAATAAAATTAATAAAAAGGAATACATGTTTTTACTTATTTTAGTAAAAACATGTATTCTCTGAATGAGCATTAATTTTTATCATCTACTAAAGGAAAAATAAACATCACTACCACAGAGCAATGAGTACTGGCAGGGGGCAGAGGAAGTCTTTTATCAAACCATCTCTCACTGAACGTATCTAGCTCACTAAAAAACAGACAAAATCCAGATATACAAAAATTCAGTTAATCTAAAGAGAGACCACAGGTCCCTCCTGCTCCTACTCTGATAAAAGTTAAGAAATATCAGTGGATAAAATGGAAATATAAGTAATTCTTTAGATTCTTAGTGAAAAGAAACATCTTTGGGGGGACCAAAAGTGAAACTATTTAATAGCGATGCAAAATTAGGGGCCTGCTTTATCAGATGATGTTGTTATTGCTATACAACTAAAACTTTATCATTATAGACTTTGGGGGAGAAATTACCACTGCCCCAAGTCATGTACTTCTCCATTTAATTTGGTTAGAAATATCACCTTAGTTTTTAGTTTTTTAATTTTGACATAATGAATGCAATGATGATTGTCAATATCACTAAGTTCAGGCTCAGGAAAGGTCCTTACCCTAGTCGTCAGCAAGTCAGAGCTTGAGTAGAACTGAAATGAGTATCTGTTTGACTCTAAACCCTGGGATGCTTTTGATATGTTTCTCCCAGGAAAGGAGGAAAGGAGAGGGGAATAGACAAGAATATCCCAGTGAACTAAATTTTATAATATGACACGTATGTACCCTTAGTTTATGACACAAGAGACATTGAGGCAGTTTTATAAATGTGAGAGGCCAAAATGTTGAAGACATTTTGGGAATCCACACCAGAAGGAGTAGGGGCTGCGCTGATGAAGAGCAGATTGTGATCTTATCTGCCCATGTCTTGTACAGCTTCTCCAAGCTCTAATAATCCATGTAGTGACATCTATAGAGGCCCTGCACCAGAGTCAGAGAAAGAGACAAAGGCTGTCACTGACTTCATCCGAAGACACCTAAAATCCATCAAAGCTTACATCACCTTCCATTCCTACTCCCAGATGCTACTGTTTCCATATGGATATACAACAAAACTGCCATGCAACCAGGAGGACCTGGTATGTAGAAAAAATAAGATCTGTGGCTTATACGTTGACATCACCATTGTTTTACGGTCCAATCTTTGTTAATTTGTGTTATGTGGAAGGAATTCCATATTTTAATACTAAAACAAAGGACTAATGAAGGTTGACTTGGAGTTCAAATTATGACCTTTAATTTCCATCTGATAAAAGTATATAGATAAGGAAATCTTTTAATGTGACTCTAAATAGAAAACCCAGAGGAAGAAATATCAAAACTATTCGGAGATTTAGCTCAGTGGCAGCTCACCTGCCTCACAAGTGCAAGGTCCTGAGTTCGATATCCAGTACCAAAATCAAAACAGAACAAAGCAAAAAAAAAAAAAATCTCCAGAGTAGGATTCTACTACTATGCAGCTCAGAAAGGTATTTAATATTTACCATGGGTCACACTACAAAACTACAAACCACAAGAGCCTAATTGAACAGCAAAGCCTGTTGTTACTCATATCCTAAGACACCATATTTTAAAAGATCCATTGTACTTTTATCCTTCTGAAAAAGCTGGAAATGACACAATCTGTTAGCTTCATCACTAAGAACATGCTATGTTCCCAAAACTTTGATCCATTGAACATTATTTTTCTTTCTACAAAGACTGATTTAGTCATATCAGCTTTGAAAAGGAATAATTCACAAATGGATGCTCAAAACACACAGGAACTGACCAGATAAATGGTTGAATACAAGAATAAATATCTTTAATTTCTGTAGAAGCAAAGCTATAAACCAGATAAAGATTAGCATGGATCTCATGCTAGTTAACAAACATGCAGTACATACTATGTTTCAAGTACTGCCTCATAAAATTAATTTGAGGGAAAAAGAGATCTCAATTTTCACTTTGACCTCAATCTATTATATTCAGTACAATTTATACCACTTAATTTGAATTACATCACACATTTGAAGAAATCATGAAATCAGTCTATATATGTATGTATATGTATGTATATATATGTATATATATATATATACACACATATGTATATAAAAGAAAATATACAAGCAATATGTGGCCTGCACTTGTTATTCAAGCCAGCTGAGAATCTGAACTTATAAGTTTGATTAATTTTTGCAATGATACAGCAATGCAATATCAATCTACTCCTAGGAAAAGGGTGTTACAGATAAAAAATGCATATGTACACAATAACCATTTCAACTAAAATAGAAGTTCTTACATAACAGCTAAATTAATTTGGGAAAAAAACTATTTCTTAGAGGCACTATACATATAGGCTAAAAAAATCTTCATTTGAAATGCAAATATGTTGTGACTATATTCCATTAAAGCTAATTCCAGCAACCATTTTCATAATACAAATCACTAATGTTTATTAAAGATCATAAAATGCCGCTCTGGAAGACAAACCCTAATTTAATAGAACTACTTGAAAGGAGAACTTCTTTCTTCCCTGAGTATGCTGAGGTCAAATGAATAGAGAAAGTCCTGTAACAATGTGGCACCTGTTATAGATAAATGGATGGGGAACCTGGGATAAGCTGGAAATTTGACTTTGGGAGAGGCAAATATCTGAACCCTATCTCAGACAAAAGTGCCGAAAGAAAGAATGCACGGTTTAACAGAATAATCTGGTGTTACTGGATACAATTGACTTCACATTTAGAAGTCTTACAATCACTAACATAGCTTATGGAAAATAAGTTTCTCGTTTAACTATATTATTTTTATATTCAAACGGCATATAATCTGTAAGATCTGTAGATTGATTTTAGTACCTGGTAAGGTGAGTCCATATAAGTATTTTATTATTGTACTATAACTTTCATTTCTTTCCAGAACAAAGTTGCAAAGATTGGCACTGATGTTATATCAACTCGGTATGAAACCCACTACATTTATGGTCCAATAGCATCAACAATTTGTAAGTTTCTCTTGCCATTTACTGTGGCCTTTTCCCTAATTATTTTTTATAAACGTTAAAGAGAACTAACAAATTTGTAAATTTGGATTAGAAATCTAGAATTGCTAATTTGAGCTTCGGTTTTCACAGAAGATTCTGAATTACATGTAAATTTAGGGAATAGAAGGTGCCTGCTTTGGGGAGATAAGATTTTTCTAGAAAGAAATTATGATGAACTTTTATAAGGTTACAGGGTTAACAAAAATTATTAAATCAATTCAAATCTACAGTTTAATGTATTCCCCTACCTGTTTCTCATCTCCACCTATAATATCATTTTATCTGATAATATATAAATTTGCGATTTGAACCTTATCAGCAAATATATCTGATAAACTTTGGATCACTAGTGATTCAGCAATGGAAACCTAGGAGATAATGTAATCCATGGTCCTCACACTTGAGTTTTAAAAATACATGAGTGACCGGGCCCCATTTCCGGAGATTGTGACTTCCTCTGTCTGGGGTGAAGCCCAGGCATTTGCATTTTGTAAAGTTCCTGAAGTGATTCTCAGATGAAACTACTGTTGAGAGTCACTGATCTAAACTCCTTATTCCTAGACTGTGAAATTGAAATGCAGAACGATTTTATCACCTTATGGCAGAACAAGAAAAAAGTCAGCATTCTAGAGCACAGTCAAAACAATATGCCAAATACTTTGCCCCAAAACAGCAATATTTAGATGGCACAAAATTTAAATAATGTTCAAAGATTGCAAAATGTTTACATTTGCATATTAACAGCATATCCAATTCCACCATATTAGAAATAACTAAACACAGTACCTAGTGAGCAAAAACAGTTATTTGTATAGATAGGAACCATGCAATAGGAATGCTTTTCACTTAATGTTGATGTATAAGCACAGGTTATTATATTTAATACATTTCAGTATTACTTTTCACAGTGATATAATTTTCTAAAAAATACTATATCAAGAAAGCAGTAAATATGGTACACATTGCATGGCCAGAACTACTTTATATGGATTGTTTTGATCTGATATCAGCCCCCTACTTTGCTATAGTTTCATTTAGACTTGTTTTTGTTGCATTATAGTAAGTTCCTTGCCCCTAATATTGTACCTTAAAAGGACTAGGAAGTATTTTTTCCAAATGTTGATATATTTAGAAATATACTGTCAACAAAAAATAAATCACAGAACTAAGAGGAAAAAAAATGTATCAGTATGTACTGTATACCTAAAATGTACCAATAAATTCAATGAGAAAAAAGTGTATCGGTAAACTTTAGATTGGCATGAGTAATACCATAAAATGATTAACAGCATGAGCTCTGAAGACATATATTCTGAGTCTGAATCCTAATTTAACCACCTACTATGTGTGTTTCAACAAATTGCTTAACATCCCTGTAACTGAATTTCTTCTTCTTTAAAATGATAATTGGTACTTACATCGCAAGATTGAAATAGAAATTAATTAAATGACTTAGTAAGCCACTTACAAGGGTATCTGATATTTAGCCAAGGGATTTTTTTTTTTTGTACCAGGGATTGAACTTGGGACCTTGTGCTTGCAAGGCAGGCAGCAGTCCCACTGAGCTAAATCCCCAGCCCCAGGATTATTATATCTTAATAATTACCCATAGAGCTGAATGAAAGGCTAAATGTTATGTTCAGCAAATTAAGATGCATAATAATGTATACCTATGAGTTTTCAGTACTGCCTTTACTGTAGGCCTTAAACGGTTTTTATTTACAAATTTAAGGTCTAGAAGATGCAAGACGTAGTATCATAAAAGAAAGTGCACTGCATTCTATAGCACTTAATTGTGAAAAAGCACAAATTACGTTTATGCTCAATCACCACTGCTAATGAGAAATTTCACATAATGCAAATCTCTCAAAATAGAATAGCCACATCTTTTAATCCTTTGAAATCATAGCAGTTTACTCAACTGCAAATGCAGGACATGGTGGAGCTACAATCCGGCCAACTTTAGTAAATGTACAGCACACTCTGAACTATCATGTTATCATATTATACACAGTATCTATGTAACTTGCCTCCTTTTCTTTTTTGTTTTTGTTGTTGTTGCTGTTGTTGTTGTTGTTTTGTTTTGAGATAGGGTCTCACTATGTAGTTGAAACTGACCTGGAACTCACTGTGTAGCCCAGGCTGGTATGGAACTCACAGCAATCATCCTGCCTCAGCCTCCCGAGTGCTAGGATTACAGGCATGTGCCAACAGGCCCGGCTTACTTACCTCCTTTTCTACTGAGCTCTTTATGTGCCTTTTTTCCAATGTACTTAAACTCAACCACCTAAAAATGTCTGTCTTCCTGAGCCCACTTCAGCTGTATGAGCACCATGCAAGAAAATTCCCTGCAACTTTTGACCCTGCTGAAGATCCATCTTCTTGACATTTCCTTGGCTTTTCTGACTTCGAACTCCCCTAGGTCTTCTCTTTCTCCTCTTCAACTCTATAGCTGGTGAATGCCTCTAAAAGCAGATGTGTTCGACATCGTGACACATGCCTGTTATCCCAGCTCTCAGGAGGCTGAGGCAGGAGGATGACAGTGAACGCAAGGCCATCTTGAACTACATAGCGAGTTCAAGGCCAGCCTAGACTACATAGAAAGGCCCTGCCTCAAAATATATATAAGTAAATAAGTAAGTGCAAGCAGACATGTTTTAAGATATGGGGCACAATATACAGATTATTCCCAAAGATTGCTGTACAGTCCCTCCTCTGCCTTCTGACTTTCCCACCAAGAAAGGCCATCTCTACAGGCTGAAGTCCCAACCCCACCCACTGGACACCTGGAGGCACCAGATAAACCAGCTAAGCAACCGTCTTTGGACAAGCAGGGTTCAGTGGGAATCTAGGAGCACTAGGCAAACCAAGCAGGCCAAAATAGCAAAAACATGGGTTCTGAAAGCTCTATTGTCATCAGAACTCTAAGACACATGGGGTACGCCACAGCCTGCATACTAATGTGATACAGGGTATAACTACCTACAAAGGTAGAAGATATAAGTTAATAGTGTAGGTGTAATAACCAAAATGTCTACAGTACAATCAACAATAACTTGTTCTTCTAAAAACAAGAAAAATCACAGCTGGAATACAAAAAAGACAATCAACACATGCTAAACCAGAGATAGCTTCATTGTTGGAATCATCTGAGAAGAATTTAAAAGTCACCAACATAAAATAATGCTTTACCAAGCAATTATAGATAGCTTTGAACCAAATCAAAAATCTAACCAAAAAATGTAAGATATTAAAATGACCCAAATATGGCAATCCAACAAATAAAAGAAGAAAAGGAAGAAGAGGGGCTCATAGCAGAATAAGTATAACAGAGGAAAGAATTCATGAGCTTAAAGATGAAGCAATAGAATTCACATGCTCTAAAGACAGAAACCACATTGAAAACATGAATGACCCTTAAAAACTGACAACAAAATAACAGTGAGTACAACATTAATAAAATATATCATAAAGTCAGAGGAGGGGAGAATAAAGACAATGAGTCTGGAAAAACTGTTTGAAGAAATTTGGCAAAGACATAAAGCAACACACTCAAAACACTTAGTAAAACCCCAACAGAAAAAGCTCGAAGAAATTCACATCAGGAAAATTCAAAAGTAAAATTCTGAAAAATATAGACAAGTAAAAATTTTGAAAACAACAAAAGGAAAATGATCTAAATGGAAAACAATTCAAACAGCAAATTTCTCATTTGAAACAGTGGAGGTCATAGGAAATGACATTATTTCAAGTGCTAAAAGGGAAAAAAAACCTATCAAGACCAAATTCTAGGCCCAACAATAATACCCTTCAGAATTGAAGGGGAAAAAGACATTGTCAGAAAAAGAAAAGTGAAGAGAACTTGTCACATGCCCTTAAACGGTGGCTAAGAGAAATCCTCCAAACAAAAAAGAAATACCAGAGAAGACTCCAAACTTCAGAAAAGAAGGCAGTGCTTAGGGTAAATATATGAAATATAATGTAATATAATATGATCTGTCTCTCTTATGCATGATGACTGATTCAAAAAGTATAACAGATTTGATGCTTTGATATACAGAGAAATATTCAAGGTAACTGTATTTTTAAAATTCTGATTCAACGATGCATTGTCTATAAGAAACTAATTTCTGGCAGGGTGTGGTGGCACACATCTGTAAACCCAACAGTCGAGAGGCTGAGGAAGAAAGGATTACAGAGAGTTCAAGGCCAGCTTGGGCTACACAGGGAGTTCAAGGCCAGCCTAGACTATGTAGTGAGACTCTCTCTAAAAATAAAAAAAAATTCAAATATAAAAACATAGACTGAAATAAAAAGGACATATATGTGTTCGCATAATATGTGAACATTTATCAAACCAGAAAGAAGCAGCTATATTAGTGACTACAGATCAGAGAGGGCTGGGGAGTAGCTGAGTAACAGAGCACCTCCTTAGCAAGCATGAAAACCACACTTCAATCTCCAGCATCATAAAAGAAAATTTAAAAATTTTCAAAAGAATGGGCAAATATCAGATAAAGCACATTTCAGTAAAAAAACAGTTACTAGTTGCAAAGAGAGGTATTAAAAATAAGAGGACCAATTCACCAAGAAGAAAATATTCTTAAATGTTCACTTATTCACAATTTCATTTATGGTTGCTTCTGCCAATAATTTCATACTTCATTTTCCTGAGCTGCTTCCTGAATGTCTTATTAATGCTAAACATAGCCTTTTGTGTTCCTTTGCAACTTCTTTTCCTCATCCGAACACCCTCTGAGTTCCTGTTTCTGTTAACAGTATGCTGTTTTTTCCCAAATACCCAGACTGAAATTTCAATCATTTTCAGCAACTCTGGTTACTCTTTCATATCAATGTTTCTTAAATAAGGCCCTCAGTTTTCTTCACCATGCTTTGATTCTACCTTAGGTTAAAATTTCGTTTCATAATACCTCCAAACTGCTCTCTAGTCTTTGCAACCCATTTCAAACTTTCAAAACTACCGAAGTAGCTTACTGTCTCTCACAATGTAAACATGGATGATTTACAAGGTTTTCTGAACTTCCCCACAAAACTTCATCGCTTCCTTTGCTCCAACCCAGATGGCTCTCACAGGCCCCTTCCAATGCCCCAGGCTTTTCCATCCGACTAGCTCACTGTCCAGAATGACTTTCATCTCCACTTAGAAAAATACTCACATTTCATCAAGGCTTTCAGATATCTTCTGTATGATAAAGGTAGTGTTTGGTAAGGGAGGACATGAAATGTCTTCCTTCTAACCAAATGCAATTTCTCTTTCTTTAAATCTTAATGCAGTATCGCACGTTCTGATGGTTCGTAACATATCTTGTTGTCTACAGAGATTTACACTTTGACTTCTCTCCCCTGACTTATAACTTCCTGAAGACCCTGTGGCACACCTTTTGTAACTCGTGCTCTTCTATGGCCCAGTAAAGTGAATGAAATATTTGTCGAATAACTTAAAAGCCAACTCTTATCTCTTCCCACCAAAATATTCTTCCTTTCCCTCCTTCTTAGTCACAGCTTTGAATTCTTATCTTTTCACATCTAAACTAATTGGTATCTGTTAAGCTCATTACTTGTTCCAGAACATAAATGATTTTACACAAAAAATACTTTTCTATTACATACAGCAAAATATATGTAAACATACTTATAGTATGTATAATATAACTTCTAGATGCGTTAGATATATATACATATCTTCTAGATATGCATTTATATTTTCAACCTTCATGCCTGATTATATTGTTAGTGGAATTTCATAAAAATTGCCATAAGAAGTTTGGATTAGGGGATTAAATATGCCTTTAAAATCACTAATTTAAGGGCTGGCGATTTAGCTCAGCGGTTCGGTGGCCTGCCTTGCAAGTGCAAGGACCCGAGTTCAATCCCCAGTACCAAAAAAGATAAATAAATAAATAAATAAAATAAAATCACTAATTTAAACCTTTCTAATTATAAAAGTTTGCCCTAGCAATATGGTGGATTTCAGTAACCGGTGTGATGACTCCTCAGCTGGTTTCCTCCACTGCCTGCACTTGTTCTGTCTGCAGCAATGTGTACCCAGGAAATAAAGTCAGCCAAAATGAAAATTTTAAAGGCAGCATGTATTTAAAATGTACAGTGGATTAGAAATTCGTGATTATGTTCAACTACGTACTCTGTAGCATTCAGACCACTGCTCTCATTCATTACTGCAATTAACTGTCCACATAATTATTTTTTATTGCTAATTTTACACCAGTGATTTCCAACTCCAGGACAATGTTAGCATTTACCTCTAATTAAATATTTACTGCTTATGTTTTGCAGACCCAACATCAGGTTCTTCTTTAGATTGGGCTTATGACCTGGGCCTCAAACACACATTTGCCTTTGAGCTCCGTGATAGAGGCAAATTTGGCTTCCTCCTTCCTGAATCGCTGATAAAGCCAACCTGCAAGGAGACCATGCTGGCTGTCAAATTTATTGCCAAGTACATCCTCAAGCATACTTCCTAAAGAATCACCCTCAAGTTGGAATACACTGATCCTTTTGTTCACGCGTCTACCTTTCACCAGAAAGTCTTCAAGTAACCCTAGAGGTAGCTGCCACACCATCTGAATAGGTCTTTCTCTTGTTTATTTGTTCTGCTTTCAATTACTCCCACTAACACCTTAGTAGTTTTTGGGGTTTTTTTGTTTTTGGTTTTGGTTTTTTGAGACAGGGTCTCACTGTGTAGTTGAGACTGACCTGGAACTCACTATGTAGCCCAGGCTGGTCTCGAACTCACAGGGATCCTCCTGCCTCAGGCTCCCAAGTGCTGGGATTACAGGTATGCACCACCATGCCCGGCTCCTTAGTAGTTTTTTTATTGTTGTCATTTTGGGGATTTTTGTTTGTTTTTTTTTTTTGGTTTGTTTGCTTTGGTTTGGTTTGGTACCTGGGGTTGAACTCGAGCCCTTGCACTTGCAAGGCAGGTGGCGGAACCACTGAGCAAAACCCCTGGCCCTTACCAAAGTAGTTTTAAGAGAACCTTTAAGTACTAGTCTTTGCAATAAATAAAGTTTGACTCAGCAGAAAGCTTTCTCTTTTTAGTATTTTGAAAGGTAGTATACTGTTGGGCACAGGAAAGAAATGAAAACCTTTAGTTTCTCTAGAATCTGATTTTTGTCATATGGTTTCATCATTTTATGTGCTAATGTAATAACAAAGTAAAATGTATTCCAATACATTCATCATTTTATGTGCTAATAAAAAAATAAAATGTATTCTAATACTTTTAAAAATGCATCTTCTATTTTTATAAACGATATTCTCTGCATTTCTCTATTAGTATTAATAATCAAGATTAATACTTTTATTCTGCCTGTTAATAAGAATATTATCAGTTTTTAAAAACCTGTTGCCTAGGGCTGGGGATTTAGCTCAGGGATTCTGCTGCCTGCCTCACAAGTGCAAGGTCCCAAGTTTGATCCCCAGTACAAAACAACAACAACAACAACAAAAAACTGTTGTTTTCGCTGATAGAAGTAAAGGGAATAATCTCAGTGCTTCGTTAAAGCAACCAATCCAGTTCTCATTGACACCATTAAATTCCAAATAGTTTAATTTAACCTGCCATAATAAAAGGAAACAATCTACCAAAATATCTCTCGGCAGTTACAGATACAGCTGTGACCCTTGCCCTGCTCATGCATAGGAAGGTTTCAGTGACAGGGACACGGAGAGAGGGAAGAGTGTCCTCCTTGTTTCAGCTACTGTTGACTTGGACCACTTCCCAACCCAACCTAATCATAACTGATGCAACAGGCCAGGAACAACTGATAAAATAGTCCCAGGTATGTCCTAGATAGCAACCTTTGGAAAATTCTATATTGTTATGCAAAATCATGGGAGTGGAAATTAGGAGGTTTCAGTTGGAACCCTGATTCTACCTCTGAGTAATATCCAGTGAGATGCTGTCACACTGTGGCTTGCTCAAGCTTCACCTTTACATTCTTGCTAAAATTTGAGGTAATGCATAATTACCAGATCTATCCTCTGAGTTCCATTTTGTCTATATTTGGCAAGGAACTGTTTCTGATGTTTCCTTTCTGAGGTATATATTGGGTGGTACCAAAACAGCCACTGCAATGGCTGCCCTCAAGTATGGCTCTTCATCCAGCTATGTAATGGTGGGATCCAAAGTAAGGTATGCACTTAAATATGTACATTTTCCCATGTACAACAGTTCCACCTGATTCTTACAAAACAAGGGTAACTGGCTTCCAAAAATTTAAGCACATTTAAATACAAAGCCAAGCATTATTTAAAATAATATTTTGACACATGAAAGTAAATATTAATTCCAAACTGAGGATTTCAGTTTGTCTAATCTGCTTCTCTTTCTGTTGTTGCTTGTTATCATTGATTCCTTCTTTGCTTTTCAATGATCTTCAGAAAAAAATGTAAAATATCACTGGGTGGATGGATACTAGAGTTCTGATGATCAAAAACAGGAAAGCTAAAAATCTTTAAATTTTGCAAAAGTATTAAATCCTGCCAACTTGATGTTTTTCTTCTTTAATTTTAATATTATTAGTATGTGTCTGTAATGCATAATAATTACATTCATCATTGGGAGTTGGTACGTATACATAATACATCTTAGTTCTTTTTATTTCCCTTTCTCCTTCCTTCTCTTCCCTCTTCATCCATCTCTTGGTCTCTAGCCCTCTTTTGGGGAGTGTTAGGGAGACAGGATCTCACTAAGTGACTACATTGCCCAGATTTATCTAGAACTTGTGATCCTCCTGGCTGAGGCTCCCTGAGTGCTGGGATCATGGATGTGTGCCAACACAGCCACCAGTGTGATATTTTTAACCGTAGATAGTACACTATTGAAAATTTACACATATATCTCAAAAAATTAACCCACTGAAATGGGGGGTTGTTCCACCTAGGGAAGAAAAGGCTTATTTTTAAAAAGTTTATGAAGTTCAAATGCCTCCCTTTCATTCAGCTGGTAACATGTAGAAATTCATGGGTGGAACTCAGAGGAAACAAATACATGAGCCCTTCTAAACTGGAGGGTTTTATTTTACAAAAGTACATTAAAAGCAACATTTTCTAAACAGTGAGGCTAATATTAATATAAAGCAATATTGCAAAGATTATGCCTTTCTCCTTTTTAGCACAATCATATTTCATGATTAAAATACCCAGGCATTTTTCTATAATGAGTCATAATAACATCTTGAAAATTTCGGTGGCATATAGGCTACTGTCAGAATTTTCTTAGGCAAAGCTTTTGGGAGACTGTCTTCATTTCAGTGTCACAAAATCCATTATACCAGGACAGATCTCAGTCTGCCTGAGTAATGTCTTTCTGAGGGTTATAATTTTGTCATAAAAATTTACTCTCACATGAACTTAGCATAAAAGGTCTCCGTCCAGAAAAATCGGAATTGAAATGGATATATTATCACTTGAACTGCCTTTTCGCTCACTTAGCCTTCAATTACAAGCCTTAAATTCACTGGTGTCAAGAGAGGTTACACCAGAAAAATGTAAAACAATTTTTGAAATATGTGAGGGAAATTTGACACTTAATGTTCCAAATGCATTATTATTGCCTTGGTAACACTGAAGTGTGCTATTGATTCATTTTACTTTGTGGATTAAAGGCTTAAAGGACTACTTATGAGACAAAGAAAAAATCCATATGTATCATTACATAGATAAAATAATTTGCAAGAATTCTAGTTTCTTATTTAAAGCCTCCAATTTCTTCGTTTTAAAACATCTGCTTTGCAAAGCTTAAATGTAAGAGGTAATTAAGTTTTAAGGGGGCAAATGGGGGCAGGGAGGTGAGAAGGGTAAATTTTGAACACTGCAGTTACACTGGCAGTAACGAGCATGGGAAAAGTAACGTGTGCATAGTGCTGGATAATTAAAAATTGCCCTCATATGCATGTCTGCATTTGATCCCAGCAAGTCCATGAGACTTATTGGGGAAAGTTATTATTCACATTTTATACATTACAAACTATATCTCCAAGTGCTTTAATGATTTGCATTTTAAAAACTTCAAATTGGAAGCTCGATTTTCAAGATTACAAATCAAAATTATTTTCATTCTTGTACACTGAGTTATTCCCAAATAACTTTCTCTTTTTCATTTATTATTTATTTTTTCAGTCATTTGGATGAACCTTATTGAAATGTGAGGCGTACTGGCAAAACTAATTTATTCATGGCCTGTATATTCTCTCTAAAAGACAGAAATAAGGATTTCCATTTCAATTCCTATCTGTAAAAAAATTTATAAAAAAAAACAAATGTTTGAACACAGCAATATATATTTCAAATCCATTGCACACTTAGTTTAGAAACAAACATAAATAATTTAATATAATAAAATGTCCTTGCTTTGAAATTTTACTGAGTCTAAAAATGTTAAGGTCATTGGCATTAATTAAATTTTTGTAGTGTATTTTATGCACTAATTTATTAAATTTTAAACTGTTTTAACTGTCTATCTTAAAAGTTTGATTTCTGTAGTCCTGAGGTAACCGTGGCTACACACAACTAAGAAACTGTTTTGGAAACCATTATATGAATTATTTTAGCAGTGAACAGTAGTACCTTTCTTATCAGTAAAACGGATCAAATTCTACCCCACATACTTGCAGAATTATTTGGAGTTCAGAGCATTGTGTCAGGAAAAGTAAGGGAAAGGTTCTACCTGATGCGATTCTCTGGCTGTTGTCGAAACAGGTCCGAGGATAACCTAAGGGCACTCATGTGCAGCATCCTCCGGTGTTGCCACTTGGCAGTGCTCAGTTGTGTGTCTACAAACACAAAGGGGAAGAAAAGGGTAAGGAATACGTGTCTGATAATTTTGGTAGAACACTGGAAAGACCATAGTAAGAAAAATAGACTAAAACCCAACTTTCCCTGCACTAGCCCACAGAAATGTCTAAACATTCTACCTCTAACCCTCTTTGTCCATTCCATTCGGCCTACACAAACAAGTCTTTGAGGTGAGTTGCATTTGCTCAGATTTTGGACCTTGGTAACCTCATGATTCTGACATATGTATTTATTTTCTAATAAAATAATTTTGTTAAGGTTAAATATCTTTTAATCCTTTGTATTTTTCTAAAACAAATAGACTGTCAATACAGTGTTGTATGTGTGTGGCATACATGTGCTAGAGACTGACCCATGGGCTTCATGTATGTATCCCCTGTATCAATGAGCTGTATTCCAACCCTTATGATAAAAAAAATCTTTTTTTTTTCTTTTTTTTTGGGGGGTACCAGGGATGGAACTCAGGTCCTTGTGCTTGCAAGGCAGGCGGCAGAATCACTGAGCTAAATCCCTGGCTCCCCTATGCTAAAAATTTTTAAAAAACCAAAGAACACATGCAAACATTTGAATGTACAACCAATGTAATAGAGCACACAGATACTTTAAAGTCACTCAAAGGTATTTTTGAACACAAGCTTTACCACTTGCAAGCCATGATCTATTGACTTATCTGTAAATTCCGGTAATGGTACATATGTCTAGAGATTTTTGAGAAGATTGAAAATAAGTACCTATAAGACATGGCTAACCAACTGTTCCCAGTTTTCTTATAAATAAGTTTCCCAGAGTGTTGGACTCAGCAGTGCTAGACCAACACAAATTCAGACAAACTGGGATAGTTGGTCAGCAAGTTATCTTGAAGTGTTTTCTCAAATAAAAATAACAAATATTAGCACTACTGCCTTTCTCTTCCAATTTTCCAATAGCTATTTTTATCAGTTAAAATATATACAAATGTTTATCAATACGCATCACTTTACTATTATGTGTTAAATATTTCACATGGATTGTATTATTTACTCCTTGAATAAACCCCAAGAATTAAATGCCATTTTAGTCCCATTTTGATTGATTTAAAAAAAGAGGTAAAGTACATCTAAACGAACTACTCATGGTCACATAGCTCATAAATATGGTTTAAAAAAAGAATTCAAACCCCAGTGCTCAAAGTTTAAAGTTTCCAGCCTATTGAAAGTGCAGGATCTCAGCACTGCACCCACCCAAACTCCAGAACCTGTGCTGAGCGCTAGGCTACATCACCCGAGGCGTTCACATCGGCCAGTAAACTCTGACTCTGCGCTCCCTAGAGTTCACAGATCTAAAGCATAGAGTCTCTAAAAGCCACACAGACACTTAGTAAAGGAAACAAATCATAAGTAGAAGCAGAATGTTTGTGTCCTAAAACTGTACTCAGACCTGGAGCCAAGAACTATACTAAAATGCATTAACTAAGTACATTTAAAACTGAAATAAGCCCCAACAGTGCTTTCTTAAAGCACAGAGCCAGCTTGCATTTTTTTCCTTCAAATAAGCCTGCTTAAAACATGAGCAAAACTATACTTTTTTTCTAATTCAAATGTATCAGAAAGCAGGGAGAGACAGAGACCAAAATATTAAACTATTTTAAGGAAATTTAAGCTGATCTACTTTTTGTGCTGGGCAAATTTGTGCCTTTTACATAAATGGAAAATATGAGAGAAAGTCACAATTAGGAGTCTCACATATGGTTACCATAAGTGATTTAGATATTTAAATACAAATATAAATTAACAAGTATTTAATGTTCTTTTCAAAAACAAGATCTTAGCAAGAATAGTCTATCAAGCACTCTTACCCAAAGCTGAAAGCACAGCAATAAAATCTCATTCCAGGCGGAAACCAAACACACAAAGTCAGAAGTGATGAAGTCATTATTGCTTGCTAGATTAAAAACACTCAGTCTCAATAACAACTCAGACCCAGTTCAGAGTAACAGCTTCAGTCTATCAGAGTAAATATTTTATGTGCCAAAATATGTTGGGTACACAGTCTGTACCAAATTATGTGTTTAATTAGCTGCATTTCATCAGATGCCTTTATACCAACAGCACCTCTTCTACATGATACATTTTTCCATATAATGGGAATAAAACAGTCACTAGGAACAACTGCACTTACGAAATAAGACTATAATTCCACCTTCAAAGTTCCTCACCTAAAGTCTAAAGATTTTTCCTCATACTGTTTCTTTTTAAAATGATACAAAAAAAACTTACATTTTTTTTTAATTTAAATTGAATTTTTAAGGCTTTATATCAGGTATCACAGCATGACACTTCAAGCTACACTGGAAGAAAAGTGACATTTCTGGCTCTCTGGCTACACTGGAAGAAAATTCCATTACTGGAGGTCTGTACTAAGTGCTTTACATTATGACTATATTTAATCTCTCAACAAAACTATGGAACAGGTGTAATTAACCACTGTTCGTAAAGAAAACCTAGACTCAACTAATCTAAGACAATGTACACATACATGTTTCCAGCTAAAGACAGCATTAGGATTTGAACTCTGTCTGAGACCAAAGTGCAGTGCCTTCCAAAGGTGTTCATATGACTTTTTAAAGTCTCTAAACTGAAATTGAACTGCTTTCCCTCTAATGAAAGCATAGACTCACAAGCACGAGTAAACAAAAGGAAAGTTGAATACCCTCTCAGACACTCTTAGACCTCTACCTCCAAAGCCCAAGGGGAAGCAAATGGTTTCAGCTTCCCCTAGTGATGAAGAGGGAGGCCTGACTACTCGGCTGCAAGTCCACTCAAAAGCAGGTCAGCCTCAGACAACAGAACCAGGACAGATATTCTGTAAGCAAATCCCAGTGCATGTGACCCAATGGCTTGGGCTAGAGCTCCCCAGTGAGTCAGCCTATAGGACTCACTACATTTATACCCTTACCCAGAGTTTCTAAGCATGAGGACACTGAGCAGCCCTTGCCCAGGTAGCCCTCCAACCCTCTGTAAGTACACTGCTATGTGTTAGTAGTCTCTTCTTTGACAAATATAGCATTAGGACCTACAGGCTTCAGTAAACACACTGGATAATTCAGTTACCAAGAGGAATAAGATCACATTTTAAAATGGCATTTGCTTGAAAATTCCAGGCTGCAAAAGGTTTGGACCTTCAGAGACACTTATCAGCAGGGCTCTCCAAAATCAAACTCTACCCATCCTTCTGAGAACTGCTCAGACCTGCCTCCTCATGGGGCGTGTCCTAAGGGCTCCTGTCCCCATAAGCTCTTCTCTTTCTCAAACACCCCTAGAATTTGAGTTGCTAATCCCCTTGTAGGATTACACTCAAACTCCTAGAAATCACCCATTACTACATGGACTTCTTTTTATTCTCCTAAGTATCTAACATGTATGCAATGATACGAACAAGAGTGATGCCATAGGCTTCCTGGGATAACAAGGCCAGTATGGACTGATCACAGTTCAGAATGTGACTGGAAGTGGACAGCTGTGCTCAAAGAACATGCATCAGCCACACTTTAGGGTTTACATGGGACAACCAAATTGTTGATGTATTACGGAATGAAATAGGGGCTTGGCGTGAATGGAAGAATGTAGAGTAGACACACTGGGTGTAGACAAAGGACATTCATCCCATAATAATCAAAGAGGAAGAAATGCAAGCAAGCTAGAAAACTCAATGTTGGACAATCCAGCTGCATCTCAACCTCACGCATTCTGACCTGGCAAGTATTGTGCTAAGTCTCAACTTTATGCACTGTGTCTGGAAAAAACTAAGACCACACTGTGCTTCCCAGGAGCCACCTCTTCGTCTTCTTCGTCTCTGTTCCTCCTTTCTTTAAAGCAGTCGTGGCATCTCTGCCTCTCTACCTCAGGAAGCCTGGGGAATGAGGGACAGTGAGGGCTCCTAGGGATGGTGCTGACGGCACTGTAGATCACTTTCTACACAGGCTCTTGGTATCCAGGTCCTTGCCTCGGGTTCTGCTTTCCGTGGTCCCTAAACCAAAAGGGATAGAAGGCAACCATCCAGAAGAGATGAAAGGCCTCTGTGCCTCCTGCAGCATGCAGGGTCATCACCTGCTGAAAGAAAATAATGCCTTCTCCTGATTTTCTGCCTTAGGTCTCTGAAGTAAGTATTCTCATAACAGAGCCTGACCCAGAACTCTACTGGCAAGAGACTGGGAAATGCTCACACCAGGTGTCATCCTTAAAATGGAACATGCCCTGAGTCATTAATACCATAGTGGGGATAATGATGAGTTCAAAACAGACAATCTACAAATTGGTTTTCTGTGTTTGTTTTTGTTTTCTGGTACCGGGGATCGAACTCTGGATCTTGTGATTGCGAGGCAGGAGCAGTGCCACTGAGCTAAATCCCCGGCCCCTACAGATTGGTTCTAATGATTATGATACGTAGGCTTAATGCTATCAACTTTCATTCACTCTTTTTTTTTTTTTTTTTTTTTTTTGAGACAGGGTCTCACTATGTAGTTGAGACTGACCTGGAACTCACTATGTAACCCAGGCTGGTCTCGAACTCACAGTGATCCTCCTGCCTCAGCCTCCCAAGTGCTGGAAATACAGGTATGTGCCACCACGCCCAGCTCCCATTCACTCTTTTAATAGAGGTACTCATTCACAGTTTGCTCCACCAGACTCTCCAGCGCCTTCCACTGTGGGCAGGATATCTATCCAGCTCTCTGCTGCTAAGCTTGGCCAGTTGACTACCTAGGGCCAGTGCAACATTTTAAAAGTGTTTGTGTCTTTGGACCTGCCTGCTTGCATTTCTGTGACCTTCCGTAAGAAGTGCGTGCACGGGTAGGGACTACCACTGGTAAAGCAGAAAGAGACCCAACTCTCCACTGGAGCCAAGGCCAGCCAATCCTGGAGCCCGATGGGCTAGAGGCAGCCCACAGCCCCATGAGCGAGAACATGAATGTTCACTATTATGAATCCACCGGAACTTGAGCATGTTATGTAGTATTGGTGAATGAATATAGCAGTAAAGGCACACCTAAAATACTGCTTGGTACATGTTAACCATAACTATATCAAGAATCTTGTAAATTATATTACGCTATTGAAATGTAACATTTTCCAATTCTTTGTTTAAAAATAATAGCAGGGGTTTAGCTCAGTGGTGCCACCGCCTGCCACACAAGCGCAAGTTCCCAAGTTCGATCCCCTGAAGCAAAAATAAATAAATAATTAAAAATAAAAATAATAGCAAATATGAAGTGCTCTCTCCTCGGGCTGTAAAAGATGTTACAAATTTGCACTTTTCTACATCAAATTATATCTAGTTTGAGCACCAGGTATTAGTGTTGACAAGAAGTCGAACAGCTGTCCTCTGTCCAGCCCCACCCTTCTCTTGGCACAGTGGGAAACAACAGAGACTGAAACAGAGGAAAGAGCCAAACTTTTAGACAACTTACAGAAGTCAACACTGACTTCAAAAGATATTTCGTATCTTTGTTGGACACCAAAGGCCTCCAAATATATGACTAACACATGCTTTCTATATTGTTAAAATCAGAGGGAGTAAATGTTACCCATTGTCTTAATTTATATTTATATTCCTAATTACTTAAATTAGAATTAGAATTGAGGATTTTACAGGGCTATTTGGAAGTAATAGTAGCTTTAAAAAAATGAGATGGCCTATCACCATTTTAATTTAATGTATCCTTAAAAAATGTAATCAGAGTAGTGTAAAAAGACAGAAGAGGATTTGTCTCAAGTGAAATACAAGTTTGCACATAAGCAATTAAGTATACATCAGAATAAGTGTGTTGAAAACCATTCAAAGAACAGCATCATTCGTTGAGTAATTTGGCAATACTTATCAAGAGTCATAAAGTGTTTATATCCATAGACCTTGTAATCTCATTCTTAGGAATAAACTTAAACCAATAATTTTTAAAGATAGATTTATAATATAAAGATTGTATGCATCTCTTGCAATTAAAACTAAAAATAATCTAAATGTTCTATGCCAACATAGATTTGATAAGTTTTGGCACGTATGTTTTTGAGATTATGTAATATATTACAAATGAACACAGCTGAACCATAAAAATAAACCAAAAAATGAAGCAAGAGAATTACGTGAAAATAACTGAAGGTGAAAGAAGCTTAATAGCATGATGCAGCTGCGTACAATATAGCCTAAAGATTAGAAATAGAACACAAAGAGCTTGGGGAATGCTTCATAGATTAGTATTTACATAGTGAATATCTTTTGTAAAACAAAAGCATCAGACAAATCTACGTCAATGTGTGTTGAAAACTGTGGCTTTCTTAAAATAGTAGCAGTGGTGGATGGATCGCTTTCAAGTTCCCGCTGGGAAGGTGAACAAGCACGGTTCTTCGGCTCTCACTGCAGTGATCAGCAAAAGACCCCGGGAAGGGTAGAGAAATCCCTGAGATGAAGGCAGAGGGTTGCTTTGAATTGACATGTGAGAGAAGGCCTGGCACTAGAGGAAGATCAGTAGAACGTAGGGAAGATAAAACAGAAAGATACAGGTCACAGTCCACACCAACAGCAACGCAGATAGATCTTTAGTCCAAATGATATAAAAAATAGCAGAAAATGAAAGGGTCAATTACTTTAATTGAACATATTGATTTAAGGTAACAATTTCAGAGTTGCTGTTTAAGGGAGACAGTCACTAAAGCTGCTCTTCAGAAGCAATGTGGTGATTAATCTTAATTGACAGTTTGATTGTTTTGAGATATGCCTAGGAGGTTAGTAAAGTGCATTTCTAGGTGTACCTGGCTGAGTCACGGCGGGGAGGCCCTTGGAAGCTAGATCTGGTCCCTGCCTTTGACTCTTTCCCTGCTCTTGGCTTGTCGCCACGGCGAATGGAAGAGCTTTTCTCCACTGTGCTGTTTCTGTCTTGAATCTGGTCAACCATGGTCAGAAAGCTCTGAAACGAGCCAAAATAACCTCTAAATTACACGTCAGGTATTTTGTTCCTACAACAGGAAAGCTGACCAATACAGGCAAAGAGAAAAGGACTACCTTGAGCTGTTGTTCTGTTTATTTTATTTGTTTGTTTGTTTGTTATTTTAGCATCAGAGCAAATGACTCCAGACTCAGCTTCTGCAGGTGCCTGTCCTTATCCCTGAGGTGAGTGTGGTGACAGAGAGAGAGATGTGGTCTGTGTCATTGTCTAACTGAGTAGAATCTCTCAGCTCTCCTGAAAAACAAGTTCTCACAAAGTCAAATAATAAGATAATTAAGGAACATAAGCATCTGGATTTCTGGTTCTATCAGAAACAGAAAAATGTAAACCAATAATTTTAAATCAGATAATGAACACGTTTTGTAAAAGGAAAGAATAAATCAATATGATTAAAAATGTATTTCAAAGAGCAGAGAACTATTAAACATTAAAATTACAATAAAATAAAGACTATAAAGATAGGTCACATTTTTATAAGGACACCATTGAGGAAGGAAAATAGGCAAAGACATGAAAAATAGAACATAGACAATAAGGGAGAGGAATTAATATGAGAAAATGAAAAGAATGGAAACAAAGTCTTTGTAAATAGGGAGGGATGGAGGGGTTGAAGGGAGGGCAGGGGAATGGGGAAAAAAATAAGAACCAAGATGGATTATGTAAAGGTGCAAATTTCCAGTGATGAATGTCATTATATTGTATATCTTAAATGTACCAATAAAATTAATTTAAAAAGAAAATAGACAATAGAAAATATACAATTTTTATCAATAGACAGAAGAATCAGAGCTAAAGAATTAAAATATAAATGATAATCACATAAAGACAGAAAAATAAAAGCAGATCCAATATTTAAAGAAATAATACAGATAAGTCTTACAGAGTTTTTAAATTAAAAAAGGCTCTTTTAAAAGATAAAAGGACTAAAGGGGAGAAGAAAGAAATAAAATCCCACACCACATTACACTAATGTTTTAAGAATAAGTTTTATTTTAAAAGACAAAGATTAAAAGAAATTTCTAAAAGCCAACAAAAAGAAAAAAAAACACATCAAAGGAAAATGAATCAAATTATTCAAAAGAAAAGCTGACTACAAAAAGACTACGCAATTTGAGTTTTGATTAGTGAAAACTTCAAATTTGGAATTTTATTTCCAGACTAAATATCAGTCAGCTCTAAGGACTTACGAAACATAACCTCAAGCATATAAGGCTTCAGAAATGTTGCCATGAAAAGTACCCAGTGGAAAAATATGGGGATAAAAACTCTTAAATAAAGGAACAAATTCATACAAGACAAACTGCAAGTAATCTGTGAAGAAAATAAATCAAACAACTTGGTTTATTTGATTGCTCTCTCAGAGGGAGAGAAAAAGAGCTGAAAAGAAAGCTATCACCAAAGTAAAAGAGGAAACTTAATTGCAAAATCTTTCCCTTGTCATAAAGTGGTTTTCATAATAATCGATAGACACATGTTTAGGTACCGGTATTTTGAAAGATAAGTCCTCAGAAGGTTTATGAAAACACCTTAAAACTTTGTGATCCATTGTACTGAGCCATGAACTTTCCTCAGTTCTTGACAAGAGAAAGATGTTTCTCCAGAGAGTACATTAACTATTCACTAAGGACTCTACTTAGTTGGGCTGATGTAATTTTACATAAAGGCTTCAACTGTGAAGGGAACAACACTTAAATGGACATTTTGGTGTAAGGTAGTTATCTCATTATGGATCAGTAACAAAAAGTCCCAGATCAGGATTTTGATTATATTTGATAACATTTTAAAGAGGAGAGGAAGGGAAAGTGGGTAAAAAGAAACAGAAATGAGAGAGATAAAAAAGAAATAATAGCCAGGAGTGGTGGCACAGGCCTGTAATCCCAGCGCTTGGAGGCTGAGGCAGGAGGACTGCTGTGAGTTCCAGACCAGCCTGGGTTACATAGTGAGTTCCAGGTCAGTCTCAACTACATAGTGAAACCCTGACTCAAAAAGCCAAAAAAAATTTAAAAATTTAAAAAATAAAATAGAAATAATAAGTTGAAATATTTAAAATTGAAGTAAAGTGGCCCAAAACAAATAGAAATGAGAAGGATAAAATAGAAATACTAAGTTGAGCTATTTAATATTGGCCCAATATACTAATAATTAGCATAAGGGAATACAGATTTAACATTCAAAGATTAAATTCAGTTTGGATTTTAATTTTAAAAAACTATGTTGTTTTTAAAACATAAGACAACACAAGCATCAGAGTACAATAATAGAGAATGAAATATTCAGAAAACACAACCAAACAGTTGTTGCAGCTATGTCCACCAGAATATGAAATAAATGTTATGGTAAAATGTATTATTAGGACAAATAATTAAATTCACTAACTCAGTTATCCAAGAAGGTAAAGTAATTTTAAATATGTAATAATCTAATAAAAATCATCTTAAAGTACATGAAAAAAATTGTACCAGAACTGCAAGGAGAGAGTAATAAATACTCTAGTGAGAGATTTCAACCACCTCTATCAACTACTGACAGCTTAAAATAGAAAACAAAAAAGATGTGAATAACAAAATTCTTTAATTGGCATCATTAACCAATACTTGATTCTGCCAACAATTAATATATATTTTTCACAAGGATTTATGGCTATTTATTTATAAAATGCAATATGGATTAGACTATAAAGACCTTCTCAAGAATTTTCAAAAATAAACATGAAATTAAGTCAGACATTAAAAATACACATATCTTTTCGGGGGGGCGGTACCAGGGATCGAACTTGGGTCCTTGCACCTACAAGGCAGACAGTGGAGCTGAACTACTGAGCTAAATCCCTGGCTCAAAAATACACATATCATTTTTAAATTCCCACTTGTTTGAAAAAAAAGTGAAACACTAATAAATAGCTGGTAGGTTAAAAGGGGGTCAAAATATTAAAATAGTAAAAGTGGTTTAAAATTTTAAAAATATGTATCAAAATGTTTGTAATGAAGAAAAATATTGATCTGAGCAAAATTTATAGCATTAAATAGAACTCTTAAGGGAAAAAAGTCCTCAAACCTAATAAATTAATCTTCCATCATAAGAATTTAGAAAAAGAACAGCATAAAATTAAAGAAAACACATGGGAGGAAAAGGATAAAATAATGACAAAATACAGAAAGCTAACAAAGTCAAAAACAGTTATTCAGAAAAATTAACAACACTTTGACAAAAGTAATAAAGATAAAAAGAGAGAAGATACAAGTAGTTTTACAAACAAAAACAGAAAATTACTATAGAAAATGTATATGTTAAAACTATTTTTTGAAAATAAAATATTATTTTCAAGTAAGAATCAGACTAACCCTTGAACCAGAAACCAAACAGACAAACAAATACAATCCTGAGTTACTTAAAGACTGGAATGGGTACATGCTAAGAAATGCATTGTTTGCAATTTTGTCTTTGTGAGATCATAGAGTGTACTTATACAAACTAAGACGGCCACGACACATGGCAAAGCAATATAATCTTTGGGACTATCATCATATAACGTCTCTCCTGGATAGAAACGTCATGATGTGGCACCTGACTGCACAGAAAGCAGTAGTTTTCAAATATTGGTCCATAGGCAACAATTACCAATAATTCCCAAGTCAAGAGAGAGAAAGGACGGATGATTCACAGGTAGCCCAGCCTGACAGCAGGAGCGTTTTCAGGGTATGGTCTACTAACAATGTTGCTGCCAAACATAGTTAGTGGAGACACAAATTAGTGTGCAACCACTTCGGGAGAGAATTTAACGCTAGCTGCCATAGTTGGAAATGCGCATAGCCTGCAGCCTAGCAACTCTGCTGCTAGGTACATATCCAGACAAGCTCCTGGACATGCGCACCGGGTACACGTACAAGATTTTCACACCAATGTGACTCGCAGTAGCAAAAATTGAAAATATCACAATCAACAGCCACAGAAGAGTGAATAATTAAACTAATATATATTAAACTAAATATATACACACACTGGTATTTGTGACCTATGCAGGGACACGGCACATATGATGACTCCCAGCAATAGGAAATTAATAGGAAAAAGGACCTCCCCTAAAGAATAGTTTCAGCATAATATTCTTTGTAAAGATGAAATAAGTGAAATAAAAACTCACAGGAATAGTGAGATGCAATTAATCCATATTTAAAAAACACAGCTTCCACTTCTAAAACTATGGAGCAAACACACTCTCCCCTCATCCACTCACTAAGTGTAACTGAAACACTAGGTATCATATATAAAATAAGTAACCAAAGGCTCAAAGGCGGAGAGACCAAGTAGACTGGCTGGTCAGCGATGTCGAATTCAGGCTCGATTTTTTTCTTTTTTCTTTTTGGTCTTAAATATCCTGCGCAGCAACTCTTCATTAGAAATTAGCCCCTGTGACTTGGGTGTTTCTTCCAGCCTAGCCTAGCCTAGCCTTGCCAGACTATCACAAACGCTGAAGCAAAAGGCCATCCAAAAATGGCAGAAACAATGTGAGTGAAAATGCCAGTATGCTGAAAGATAAGTCCTCGTAAGGGACACGAGGCCATATTAAAACAGTGAAAACTAGAACAGATCAAAACCTCCCGGGAGAAACAGCCACCGTGGGCGAAGACCTTCAAATTGGACTGAGAAATACAATCAGTAACCCGTGAATATGTCGGCAGCTGGGGTTCGGCAAACCCGATGGTTGAAAAGAAGGTGGCAAGATGCTCCACCCCTCCCCACTGTCTGCCCTGGCTCAGAAACACAGAGACTCCGCCAGCGAAGAATGGAGCAGCACTTCCGCTCCTCCCGCAGAGCTGCTTTCGAAACTGCTGTCACCCAGAGCTCTTCCCTCCTCCTCCACGCCTATCTTATCTTCCTAACGCATTTTTTAAGCAAGTAATATATAAATATATACCTTTCCCAGATCTTTCACTCTAAATATGATGCCTGCCTCTTCTGCTCATGTCTTGTATTTTTCTACATGTGTAGTTATCCCCTCGTAATATAGAATAGTAGATGTATTTTTTTCTTTATTAAAAATTGCAAACATACGTGACAAGAAATGAAGATACTAAACAAAAATTTCAAATATACATGTATATGCAGCAAAAAAGGATATGAAATAAACAAAAAATTATGCAACAGACCAATAATAGAAATACAGGATTAGTTTGATATGATCTTCAAACATTGTTCTTTCTCATTTTCTTATCATAATATTTTTGAAATAATGTAATTACAAATAAAACAGTTACATATTATAGTTGAGAAACTGTCCTAAATTTCAAATATACATGTATATGCAGCAAAAAAGGATATGAAATAAACAAAAAATTATGCAACAGACCAATAATAGAAATACAGGATTAGTTTGATATGATCTTCAAACATTGTTCTTTCTCATTTTCTTATCATAATATTTTTGAAATAATGTAATTACAAATAAAACAGTTACATATTATAGTTGAGAAACTGTCCTCAGAAAATTATAT
>NW_022900949.1:69197535-69254128 GCF_012274545.1 Fukomys damarensis | reverse complement strand
AATTTAACACCAATACATATGTAATATTCTTCCCAAACCAATGACTATGAATTAAATCAAGCATGTAATTTAGAGAAATCATATGGTTGCTAGAGAAACTATCAATATGCCAAATGTGCACAATCCTAGGAGATGTATTTTTTAAAATTAGCTACATATGAGCCTATTAGCCAGGGTACTCCAGAGAATCAGAAACAATTGCATATAGACAGGAAGAAACATATGAGATTTGTTAATAGGCACTGGCTATGCACCCATGGAGCCAAAAGTTGTATGCATGTGAATAATTTTAAAATATAATGTCAAATGAAAAGTTTTGGATGCTCATAGAGGTGGAAGAGCATTATTTCTAGGTGTGCTGGTGAGAAAAGCATACAAATTGCAAACTTAGTGCCGTAGATGTCCCTCTTCAGTGCGGGTGGGCATCATCTTGAAGGCTTCTAAGTCCAAAATCTTTAGGATAGGCCAGCAGTCTGGAAACTTTGGGAAGAATTGATGGAGTAGTTCAACTCCAAAAGCAATATGCTGACAAAATTTCCTCTTCTTTAAGACCTTCAATGATTTGATGAGGCTCACCCATATTATGGAGAGTAAATCTACTATCTCAAACTCCACTGATGTAAATGTTAATCTCACCTAAGAAATGCCTTCATAGTAACATTCAGATGTATTTGACCAAATATATCCGGGTACTGTGGCTCTAGCCTAGTTAATAGGTAAAATTACTATCACGTATTTTGAATGGGTTTCATAAAATATATATATATATATATATATATGAAACTATGTAAGATATGAAATATAGTAAATGCTGAGGCAAAATATTCCAGGAAACAATCCCAGTAAGAAAAATTTTCAAGATGAATATAATCGGATTAATTTTGTAGTATAATCAAGAAAAGAAAAAAGAGTGCTTCTGTAAATAAAATAGCTTTTTTAAGTCTAAATTAATTATAAAAAAGTAAATGTTGAAATTTCATATTTCACATTGCTCTAGAATTTCAATGTAGAGTTGGATTTTCATCTCCTGAGTTAAACAACATAAGAATTGACCATTTACCATTTCTAAACTTGCTAAGACGTTCTAAATGTCATCTATACCAATATTTTTTAATTGTTTTTCAGTTGGAACTGAATTCTTTTTGTATTTGGATCTGAAGGGGGAAAATACTGATTATATTAAAATATAAAAACTTCTAATATCTATTATAGAATCTTTTTTTTATTCTAGTACTATATTTGAAGAACCAAATGACACAGCTAAAATCTGCTGTCCCATATCCACAAAAGTGCAAATGGAATCCTAAACAGTTTTAATGGTGTCTGGCAGTTATAACTGGACTGACTTTTTTCTTTTTTTTTTTTTTTTTGCTGATATAATCTCCACATATTTCTTCTTTAAAAGGAAATAGTTTGGAAAAATGTATACAGTGACTCCCTTTTTCCTGCCAATTGTCCAAGTGACTCTAACTATGCTCTATTAGTTCTGCACATAATGTGCCGGAGAAGTGGACAAGCCCTCACTGTGCGTAGTGTGCTACAGGGAGATGAATGTTACCCACTCTCAAGTTTCCCAGGGATGAGAAGGCTATTTTATTTCTCCCCGCTGTGCTGCTGTAAGTCAGAATGAGGCTACCTGTATCTGCTTAAGCCGAAGCCTCTCTGCCTTCTTGGCTCCTTGTTCCACAGAATAACAGCCCATAGATGGAATTTTTTTCAGCCACGACCACCACCTTGAACACTGTGTGAATTCTCACCGATTTACCATTATCTTCCCCCCTCTAATATTTAAGATTATTGTTTTTATTTTCTTTTTAAGATATTTCTAAGAATTTTTTATTTATAAGAAACTTTACTAGTCAATTTTTCTTTTATTATTTTCAATTCCTTTTATCCACTACTGATCCCTTTTACTTTTTAAATTCTAAACTTTCATTGGTTTTAGTCTTTTATGTTTTTTTCTCTTTTACATTCTTAAATGTTGATTCTTTATATCTCTATTTTAAAACACCTATGTCATCTATAATTTTTGTTCCCAATCTCTCGCTTTTAAAATGAGAAAGTGGTCTTATGTAGGTTTTTTTCCCTTTTAATTTCTTCCTGCATCTGAAATTGCTTTGTGGTGACCTTCTCATAATACTTTAGAGTAAGACATAAAGAAACCGCTGCGACAAAAAGTCTCACTCAAAACGGCTGAGCAAAATAAAGAACTGGAGATAAGATATATTAACTCACAATCCTGAAAACATCAGCTTGGTTTCCAAGTCAGTTAAAGTTTCAAAAACTTTGTCAGGGCCCAGTGTTCCCCTTTCCTTGGTAGCGCCACCTACAGGTTGACAAGAGGATTGTCATGGTTTCAGCAGTCTTTTCAGTCCGACCGTCAGGAAACAGGCACTTCTTCCCTCTTAGGCCTGTGAACCAGGGATTCACCCTGATGCCCTAATAGAGTCTCTTGGAGTCACAATGGGATCATTGTGAGCCGGGGGTCCACTAACTCACACCTACTTCAAGTGTCTTCACTCAGAGCTGAGGATGGCTCAAACCACCAAAACACCTTGATGAGGAGGAAGAGTTCCCAAAAGGAGACAAAGAATGGTGGGTAAGCAAAAGATAACCTTCATTGTGACTGTCTTCAAAATGATCAGCAGTGTGCTTGTCCTTATGGTCAGGCAAGCCAACATCTCATCGAGGCAGGCTGGAGGCCTTGTCTTCACCTCTTTGTTAGCTGCCTCTTCTCCAAGTCTCCCTAGTGGGCACTCTATCCTTCCTGCAGATGATTCGGCAGAAATAAATGCGTGCTCTCCAGAACGATAATTTTCACCAAGCTAAAATGTCAGGGTTTGGCGCATCAAAGTAGCTTCTTGACATCTCATACTTCTCAGGTTTTAAATCACAAAATCAAACTTCCATTTTGCAATTCAGTGAAAGTGGGGTGTACAGGAGCCAAGAGGGGCTGATACACAAAGGAATGCTTCCTTGGAGAGACACCGCACTGCAACACCATGGACCTGACCTCATGCCCGACGGCTTGAATGAAAAATAGACATCAAGATAAAGCCCACAGTGACTCTTTTTAGATCCCATAGACTCCCCTGACATTTCTCAATGGCAAAGACTACTCCTAAAAAAGGCAGAGACTGCAATTTGGCTGTTTATATTACAATTTTATAATTTCTGCCTCTCATCTTTTTTAACACCAAGCACCAGAACGGCGGCAGGTGTTAATGTGAACGGGCCGTGCCCGTTGCATCCAGTGCCCAGATACCTTGACGTTCCACTCCATCAGAACACCCTCTCTCCAAGTCTAACTTACTCCTGCCAAGAGGGTAGGATTACGGTGTCCCTTTCAAGTCACTGTACACACAGAATCCCTTTGTGGTGATTTCACAACTTTTATTTACTCAATACACCCAAGAATGAAATTAACCATGTATAGAAAAATGAATTAAGTGTGTAAATGTGTATAAACTGTGATGACCTCTGTCTTTCCTTACTATTTTTCTGGAATCCTTCCCTGGTGTTTTGGAGTGATTTTTATTGCTTAAACGTATGTGTGAGGAATTATATCGAATGTCACTGACCAAAGCATTGTGCAATTATGTCTTGACCCAGTGCCTTCCACAATCATATTAATCCCAAATCCCATGATTTAGCACAGAGCCAAACACATGCCACATCTACATGACATCGAAGAGTCTAACCTTGAGAGGCAGCAAACCAAATGGAACTCCATTCCTTGCCAAAAACTTTTCAGGCATCTGTCACAACATTTATCTCCCTTCAAGCAACAGCATCCGTGATTCTCAATAGTTTATTACATTCTAGCTGCGGCTCAAGGCTCTCCCACTCTATCTTCTACTGGTCTTCCTCTGAATTTATGGAACACATCTCTACCTCAAGCCCAGGAGGTCCCATCTTCTTTCCTCTGCAGACTCACCTGACTCACCCTCCAATTACTTTTACCACTGGTAAGAAACTCCTTTAACAAACACAAAATTGATGTGGAACTATTTTGTAACACAGTCCTCTGGACTAGTACCATATTGCTTTAATTACTTTTAAAAGCGATGCATTAATGTGGCAGTTTTTATATATTTAAATTCAAAAGGGTATGTATAGAGTGAAAAATATATTTTCTTTCCAATATGATATGGTTCTATAACTCTCCTTAAGAGTTTTTGCATTTTTCAAGATCTGCTTCTGTATTGAAAAGGAAAGACACCCAGTTTGTTGAGAAGTACCAGCTCTCAACTTAGCAAACCTTAAATTGACATAACTTAATTGTGTCAATCACCACACTTAGCTGAGCTCTGAAGAATCCTTCTTCTCCTATGTGACTTCTGGGGCTGAGCCTATAATTTCATTGGCAATTTCAGTTAAATTCGCTTTAATATGATTTAGAATTTCTACTTCATATCCAATTTAAATCTCATCTCTTCTCTTCTTCCAGGGAAGGGTTGTGCCTGCCTCCTGGCACTTGGAGTTAGGAAGCCCTTGTCTCCTGTATCAGATGGAGGAAGGATATTGCCCTGTGCCTTTTCCTGAGCCTTTCAGATTGTGAGTTTGTAGGAGAAGGCCTAGGACAGGCAGAGTTGCTGGGACTTTATTGTTGACTCGAGAGTGTTTGAGATGCTTACCTTTATTGATATGTCTCAACCTAGCTCCACCTGCTCTTGGTAGGTGGAATATAACCAATGTGCTCTTCACCGACAGCCCTTATTTCTAGGTAGTGGAACGCAAATCACGTTTTAGTTCCATATGATTGGAGACTTTGACCAATAATTGTTTTTAAGAGCTGGGGAGATAGCTTGGTAGTAGAGCACTGGGCTAGAATGTTTGAGGCCTTCGATTCAATCCCCAGCACAACAACAACAACAATAAAAATTAAAAGTGCCTTCAAGTGATAATCTCTGCTGAGAGGGAGGTTTCTCCACGAATGGGATGATTTTCTTGGAATGTTGTTCAGCTTCTTCACAACTTCCTGTACGACGAGAAGCACTCAGAAAGTAGAAGCGTAGCTGCCTGACATCTCACAAAAATACCTATTAGGACCTGAGTTGTGTCCTCCTAAAATTCATGGGTTGAAGCCATGAGCCCCAGTACCTCAGCATGTGACTTATTTGGAGACAGGAATTTAAGAAGGTGAATAAGTTGAAATGAAACTGTTGCCTTGAAACCTAACGAGGTCTTGCTGGTGCCCTTTGAAAGGAGGGAATTAGGCCGTACAAGGAGGCATGGGGCCTATGTGCACATAGACAAGCCCTCGAGAAGTCAGGCAAGGAGGCAGCAGGCGGCAAACCCACGAGAAAGGCCTCAGAGGAAATGAAACTTGCTGAAACCTTGATCCTGGCCTTCTACCCTGCAGAACTGTGAAGAAATGAATCTTTGTTGTTTAAAGCATCTGTCTTTGGTGATTTGTTATGGCAGCCCTAGCAAAACTGTGCAGTCCTCGATCCCTACACACTCAACAGATCTAGAAGCTGCCTGGACAACTTCAAGGAAGGCCTGCACTCCAGCACTCTGTCTTGTGTGCCTTTCACATGAAGACTCAAAGCTAGCTATGGAGGTGCCTGCCTGTAATCCCAGCACTTGGAAGCTGAGGCAGGAGAATCACCACAAGTTTGCGGCCAGCATGGACTACATAGCAAGGCCCTGTTTCAAGTTTTTTTTAAAAAAAGGAAAAGAAAGAATGACTAGTATCCTGTAACTAATCCTCCATCTCCCCAAAGAACTTGGGGCTCCCCTTCTTCCCATCTACACCCCATCAGGCCCTTCCTCCCTCTCTGCAGCACATGATCTCTGCGGGCCTCCCACTTGCAGAAATCTGCACGGTGGGAGGAACCCTTGTGTTCAGACTCCCTCCTCTCCCGGGAGCACCTTTCCAGCTCTCCTACACTGTAGTCTCCACTCAAGGTCGAGGTCACCGCACACCTCCAGGTGGAGGGACATGGACCAGGCCCCACCCCTCCCTCTATCTAGGCTGACGGAACCTTCGTCCCAAGGTTTACTCCCTAATCCTTTTTTTTGCTCATTGAGCTTATTGGTACATTTTAGGGATACAGTACAGTTACATTTATCATTGGGATCTTGTGCCTTTACATGACAGGTCTTGGTTCTCATTGTTTCCCCTTGTCCCTGCCCTTCCTTGGCCCCCTCCTCCCTTCCCTATTTACAAGTATTTCTAATCTTTTTAGTAAGCAGACCAGGGCAGCAGTGATGACACTTACTCAGTGCTTTGTGGTGAACACCAAGGAAAGTTTCTGATCTTAATTCTTGGCAGGGCTGTCAGCGTGTGGGAACTGAACATCTCTTTGTTCTCAAATATGCTACACCCTGATTCACTGATCCAAGAGTAATAAAAAAAAGCTGAAATGATAAAAAAATGAAGCATATATCCCATTTTTTTCTTCAGAGGTGCAAAAATAATGTAGTTTGTTCTGAACATAACTGATCTGTTCTTCAACATCAGCCCCTACATTCTGGTGGTGGAACGCAAGCCAATTTTTAGTTATAATTGATTTTAAATTTTGACCAATCCCTGATTCTAAGAGATCCAGAGATAGCTTGGTGGTAGACACTTGCCTGGAAAGAGTGAGGCTTTGGGTTTAATTTGCAGCACAACAGCAAAAATTAAAAGTCCTTTCAAGGGATACTTAACCCGCAGGGATATTCAATGACTATCAGTATTCATGTCACTTTGTATACATGTATAAGTGTATCATAGAATACATTCCTGGAAGTGGAATTTCTGGGCCAAACACTACTCAGTAATTTCAATAAAAATTCAGTACATATTTGGACATATAGTCATCCTTCAGTCTGTATAGGGAATCGATTCCAAAACTCGCAAGGGCACCAAACTCTGCAGATGTTCATGTCTTTTATGTAAAATGGCACAATATTTGCACAGATCTATACACATCACATACTCTTACATACTTTAATCATCTCCGGATTACTTATTCCTATTACTTATACCTAATTCAATGTAAATGTTCTCTAAATAGCTGCCACACTGTATTTTTTTAAGGCTAATGAGTTTTAAAAGTCTGTGCTTGTTCAGTAGGGTTGGTTTTTTTCTAAGTATTTTCAATGTGCAACTGATTAAATCCACAGGGACTACTTTTTTAATACTTGTATTGGTGCATTTTAGGTACACAATGCAGTTACATTCATTGTTGGGATCTCATACCTTCACACGACAGGTCTTGGTTCTCATTGTTTCCCCTTGTCCGTGCCCTCCCTTCACCCTCTCCACCCTGCCCTGTTTACAAAGATGTCGTTTCCACTTTCTCCCTTTCTTTTATTTTTCTTTCCCCTTTTTACCTTTCCCCTACCCCTCCCATTTGCCCAATACCTTTAGAGCTTTTCTTCCTATTACAAAATATCAATTATACATTTTGATCCTTATGTACACTTTTAGTTTATCACACGAGAGAAACTACACAGTATTGACATATGCATGTCCTATTAATTTCACTTAAGAGAATGTCCTCAATGTGCATCCACTTAGCTATAAATGTCTCTACTTTCTCATTCTTTATGGCTGAGTAGTATTCCATTTTATAGAAAAACCACATCTACTTTATCCAGTCTTCAACTGATGGGTAATTGGGCTGTTTCCAAGTTTTAGCTATTGCAAACTGTGCCGCTATAAACATGGGTGAGCATATATCACTGTAGTATAATTCTTTTAATTGTTTTGGGAAGATACCCAGCAGGGGAGAGCTGGGATGGTTGGGACTTCTGATTCTACTTGCTTAAAGTATCTCCATATTGATTTCCACAGTGGTTGCACCAGTCTGCTCTCCCACCAACAATGGAGAAGGGTTCCTTTCTCCCCACAGCCCTGCCAACATTTGTTGTTGGTTGATTTCTTTACAGCAGCCACTCTTTCTGGGGTGAGGTGGAATCTCAATGTTGTTTACATCTGCATCTCTCAAATGACCAAGGATGTTGAACATGTTTTCATGTAGTTATTTGTTGCTTTTACTTCTTTGTCTGAGAAATGTCTGCTCATTTCAGATGCCCATTTTTTTAACTGATCTTTATATTTGGGGGGCTTGATTTTTTTGAGTTCTTTATATATTCTAGATAGTAGACCTTTGTCTGAGGAACAGCTGGTAAAAATTATTTCCCACATTGTCGGCTATCTCTTAGCTATGTTGGTTGTTTCTCTTGCAGTACAGAAACTTTTTAAAAAGATGAGATTCCAGTTGTTGATTTTTTTGTTTTTTGTTTTTTGTACCAGAGATCACAACAAGTTTAATGTTTTTGTTTTAATATTCAGATCTTTAATTCACTTGAATTTTAGTTCAGTGCATGGTGAAAGACAGGGATCTAGTTTTAATCTTTGGCAGGTTGAAATCCAGTTTTTCCAACACCATTTATTAAAGAGGCTATCTTTCCTCCACTGAGAATGGTTGGCTCCTTTGTCAAAGATGAAGTAGCTGAGTACATCTGGAGTTGTTTCTGTATCTTCCAATCTATTCCACTGATCCTCAGGTCTGTTTCCTTGCCAGCAACATACTGTTTTTAACACAGCAGCTTTGTAGTACAGTTTCAAGTTGGAGATTATAATACCCCCTTTCACGTCTATGTTGCCTAGAATTGCTTTTGCTATTCAAGGTCTATTCTGGTTCCAAATGAATTTTTGTATTGTTTTCTCTAGTTGTGTGAAATATGCTGTTAGGATTTCAATCAGGATTGCATTGAATCTGATAGCAGTTTTGGAAGTAAGGCCATTTTCACTATATTGGTTCTTCCCACCCAGGAACAAGGGATATCTTTCCATTTTCTTATATCCTCTTTGATCTCTTTTTTTCAGAGAGTTGTAGTTCTCAATGTAGAGGTCTTTTGCTTCCTTTGTTAGATTGATTCCTAGATATTTCATTTTGTGGGGGATGCTATTGTGAAAAGGATTGTTTCCCTAATTTCTCTCTCAATGAGTCTGTTATTTGTGTAGAAAAAGGCAATTGATTTTTTTGAGTGTTTACCTTGTATCCAGCTACTCCACTAAATCTGTCGATTAAGTCTAGAAATCTTTTGGTGGAGTTTTTTGAGTCTTCTATGTAGAGTATCATATCATCAGCAAATAATGATAGTTTAACTTCTTCATTTCCTATCTTTACTGCTTTCCTTTCTTTCTCTTGTCTAACTGCTGTGGCTAATGTTTCCAAAACTATATTCAACAGGAATGGTGATAGTACACATCCTTGTCTTCTTCCTGATTTTAGCGTGAAGTTTTTCAGTTTTTGACCATTTAGTATGATGTTGGCTGTTGTTTTTTCATAGACAGCCTTTATCAAGTGGAGATAAAGACCATCTATTCCAATTTTCTGCAAGGTTTTTATCATGAAAGGCTGTTGAATTTTTTCAAGTGCTTTTTCGGTATTTATTGAGGTGGCTTTATGATTTTTGTATTCAACTCTGTTGATATAGTGTATTACATTTATTGACTTAGGTATGTTGAATCATTCTTGCATCTGTGGAATAAATCCGACTTGATCAGGGTATATGATCTTTTTTATTTTGTTTGCTGGTATCTTATTGAGGGTTTTTGCATCTATGTTCATTAGAGAAATTGGCCTGTAGTTCTCTTTTTTGGTTTGGTCTTTCCCTGGTTTTGGAATCAAAGTAACACTTGCTTCCAGGAATGAATTTGGAAGTATTGCTTCCCTTTCAATTTCACTGAAAAGTTAAATAGTATTGGCAGTAGGTCTTCTCTAAATGTTTTATAGACTTCAGCAGTGAATCCATCTGAACCTGGGTTTTTCTTTGTTGGTCAGTTTTTAACTACATTTTCAATTTCATTGATTGTAATTGGGGTGTTTAGAATTTTTATATCTTCTTTGTTCAACTTTGCTAATTTGTATTATTGAGAAATCTCTCCATTTCTTCTGTGTTTTCCATTTTATTAGAGTACAGGTTCTCGAAGTAGGTATTGATGATCCTCTAGATTTCTTCTGGATCTATTGTTTATTTGTTTATTTATTTTGGTTTTTTTGAGACAGAGTCTCATTATGTAGTTGAGACTGACCTGGAACTCACTACGTAGCCTAGGCTGGTCTCAAATTTACAGTGATCCTCCTGCCTCAGCCTCCAAAGTGCTGGGATTACAGACATGTGCCTCCTCTTCCAGATCTATTGTGACTTCACCTTTTTCATTCCTAATTGTATGGACTTGAGCCTTTTCTTTCCAATTTTTGTATAAGGTCAGTTGAGGGTTTATCAATTTTATTTATTCTTTCAAAAAACCAACCCTTTGATTCATTGATTTTTTTTGTCATTCTCTTCATCTCCAGTGCATTGATTTCTGCTCTGATCTTTATAATTTTCTCCTTTTATGAGCTTTTGATTTGTCTTGCTCTTCTTTTTCTAGAGGCTTAAGATTCCACATTAGGTTGTTTATTTGAGCTCTCCCTATTTTCCTAGTGTGGGCATTCACTGCTATAAATTTCCCAAGTAGAACTGCTTTCATTGTGTCCCATAGATCCCTTAGAATTATCATTTATTTGTTAAAACTGCCTAATTTCTTCTTTAATTTTCTTTGTGACCCATTGATTGTTCAGGAGAGTGTTGTTCAATTTCTATGTGTTTGTGAAGTTCTTGCAGTTTCTTTTGTAATTGATCTCCAGTTTAATTACACTATGTTCTGATAGTATACATGGGATAATTTCAATTCCTTTGCATTTACTTAAACATGTTCTATGAGCTAATATGTGGTCTGCAGGAGAAGTTCAAGCCTGGCTGGGCCAGGTGCGCCACACTCCTGTCTCCTGAGCTAACTCGCCTAAGTGCATAGATGCTGGGTCCAACAGGCTACACCTCCACCCCTAGTCTGTGACTCCTTTGCCTGGCTCAAGAAGTCACTCCACCATGCCTCCAATAAGATATCACCAAATGTTAAATGCTCCTCCATGCTCCTCACCCATGGTTGTCCCTATATAAGCCTGTGCATCTCCTAAATAAAGCAGAAGCATTCCAGAAACCTCCCCAGAGTCTGCTTGGTGATTCCATGCCTTACTCTCCCAGTCTGACCTCCCAAACATTGTTCTGTGAGCAGGCTTGCAGACAACAATGGTTTGTTTTCCAGAATGACCTGTGTGCAGCCAAAAAGAATGTATATTCTGATTTTGCAGGGTGGAACACTCTCTAGACATCTGTTAACTGCATTTGTTCAAAAGCTTGGCTCAGTTCTCATATTTCATCTTTGGTTTTATGCCTAGATGACCTGTCTATTTGTGACGGTGGGGTATTGAAGTCCCCACTACAATTGTGTTATTGCTTATTTGGTGTTTCATGTGCCTTAATATTTATTTTGTATAGTTGGGGGCACTAGTATTTGGTGCATACCTATTTATGATTGTCACCTCTTCTTGGATTCTTCCATTTACAAGGATATAGTGACCTCCTTTGTCTGTCTTAATTAGTTTTGGTTTGAAATTTACTTTGTCTGCAGATAGGATAGCTACCTCTTCTTTTTTCTGGGTTCCTGTCACATGGAGAACTATTTTCCATCCTTTCACTTGCAGTCTATGAGTTTCTTTTTTAACTGGGTGTGTTTCTTGTATATTGTTGGATTTTGCTTCTTAATCCATTCTGCCAGTCTATTTCTTTATATTGGTGACATGAGGCCATTAACAGTGATGGTTATCACCAACATGTATTGACTAATCATCATCATGTTATTATCCTGTTGTTGGCTCTTTTTAATTTTTTTGCCTCTGCCTTTAATTTCTTGCCTTGCTTGCTGAGTTTGCTCTGTTGGGCCTCATAGAGTTGTGATTTTCATTGTCTTTCTCTAGGATATTATTTAGAATTGTTTGTTGTGCTGGTTTGGTATTCATGAAGTTTCTCAGGTGTTCTTTGTCATGGAAGTATCTTTCTTCCCCCATCAATTTTGAAAAATAGTTTTGCAGGATACATCAGTCTAGGCTGGAGGTTGTTTTCTTTTAGGGCTTGAAATACCTTACTCCACACTCTCCTTGACTTGAGGATTTGTGTTGAAAAGTCTGCTGTGATTCTGATGGGCTTTCCTTTGCATGCAATTCATTTCTTTTCTCTCACTGCTTGTAGTATTTTGTTCTTCTGTTGGGTTGCCAGGGTCTTGACTATTATATGTCTAGGTATAGATTTTTTTTTTTATCATGGCTAGTTGGAGTACTATATGCCTAACTTGTCTGTATGTCAAACTCTTTTGCTCTGTTTGGAAAGTTTTCTGTCATTAATCCTGTGAATATTTTTTAATGTCATTTGTACTTTCTCCTGTTTTTTCATGGACTCCTATCAGTCTTATATTATTCTTCTTTATATCATCTAGGAGCTGTTGGATTGACTTCTCATGTTCCCTTACTATTTGAAGAGGTCCTTCTTTTCATGGTCACTGACTTTCTTTCTGCTGCCTATATCTGATATTCTGCCTTCAGATTGGCTCAATCTGTTATGTAAACTTTCAGTAGAGTTTTTAATCTCCTGGATAGCTGTTTGAATATGTTTTATGGATTCTACTTCTTTCCTACACTGGGCATTCATGGCTTCTATCATGGTCCTGAACTCCTCTTTTTTTTTGGTCTCTTTCTGTTCTAGAGTCTCTAATCATGTCATTCATTCTGCTCACGATTTCTGTAGTTATCTGGGAAATTATTTCTGTTTTGAATTTTTCTAGAGCCTGATTGATCTGTTTTGTTACTTCCTGTGCTATTGGTTCGGGGTGTCCTGGTGGTTGATTAGCAGACTTTTCCACCTCATTTCCCCCAGAATTTACCCTTGGTAAACTAAAGGTCTGTGTTTGCACTTGCACCTTGTTTGAATGTCATCCCGTTTTTATTTTTGTTGTTGGTACTTTCCTTGATTTGATGCCTGGGTTAATACTTTGATCTTCCTGTTACATCTGGTCTTTACGTTTTGAGACTCTAATGACTTTGAAGCAATCTCTTTTTCATTATACTGGGAAAGTCAACTGATTAGATCAGTCATACCTTAGCCCCAGTGATACAATCAGCAACACAAAAGCATGGAGCACAGCTTAGAAAAATGACAACTTGCGGTAGTTATTAATCACCTTTAACTGTGTGAATTAAATCAAAATTGAGGCTAGAGCTCAGGACAGTGGCCTTTATGACCCCCCTGTGCTTCTGTAGTGTGAATCCAGGTACTAACACAGCTAGGAGGCCAGAGATGCATGGATGGGAGGCTGCGGGGTGGCGGTATGGATACTTGCGCAGCCCCACCTCTTACCTGTCTGCTGCTGAGGTCCGGCGGCTGGCGGGAGAGCTGCCTATTTTTTAAAATAAACATTTATTTGGGAGCTTGCCAGCCACTATTCTGTGATGCATCAACAAACAAATCAAAAATTAATCTCTGCCTTTACACAAATGAAAACAAAACAAAATAAGCCAGTCACACGGGATGTTAGAAGAGGTAAGTGAGAAGCGTCAGAAAAAAGTGGGACTCAGAGGCTGTGATTTTAAATCACTTGCTCAGGAAAGGCCTCCCAAGAACGCCACAGTTCAGAGAGACCTGCAGTGGATGATGGAGGTGGCCTTGCTGGTGACAAGGGACGTTGGTCCAGGTGGGGGACCCCCGATGCACAGGCTGCGAAAGTGGAAGGACCCATAGCAAGTTCAAGAAGCAGCCAAGGCCACTGTGGCAGGAGCAGGGGAGCAAAAGGACCAGGGTAGGAACTAAGATCACACTGGTGTGGTCCGGTTCTGGCAAGGCCTTTCAGCCCACCGCCAGAATTTTGGCTTTTGTTCTCGGTCAGAAGGAAAAGATGTGTGACATCATGTCCTCCTGTTTTAAGATGCTTATTCTGAGTGAGGGCTGTGAATGGAATTTGGGGGGCAAGAATGGAAGCTGGGGGATGGGAGGAAAGACCAGCACTGGGGCGATGGCAGCCAGGCAGGAGCACTGGGTGCAGCTGGACTCAGGCTGCAGGCAGATCGCTCTCTGTCTGGTTAGCTGGATTCATCTTCCGGCCCACAGAGGACAGCTCTGTGCATTCCTAGGCTTTGCTGCCTTGGGAAGAGCAACTGTCAGTACCAAATGGGGGGAAATAAGGACAGGAGGACCGGAGCTAACAGAACTGATCTGCGTTACGCACTTCAGGGCCAAGATGCCGGGGTGTGCATTCCAGGCCCACCCCTGACTAGCTGTGTGCCTCAGTTTCCCCTCCTTAAAAGGCATCCATGGCATACAATGTGGAGAGCAGGCCCTGAGCAGTGCAGCCCCAGCAGCAGCACCCAGCGTCTCGGGAGAACTAAGGAAAAGAACCAAGCAGGCAGTCCCAGCTCAGGGCTCCAGACAGAGAGAGCCGAACCAGGACGGGGAAGCTCTTTGATTTGCTTGTTGCTCTGTGGGAAGGATCCATGCATTGGGAGAGAGGGAGATTTTCATCACAATAGGATCCGCCAATCCAGAGGAATCCATCCAATTCAGCTAAAGGCCTAGGAGCAAGGAGCACAAATGGACATTAAATATTAACTTGGCATCAGCACCACGGCCTCCCAAATGGCACCATTTTTTGCAAATTATAGGGGAAAAGGACAGAAAGCCCTCTCCTCAGACATTAAGCCATTTATCAGCAAGGTATTGTCATAGGGACACAAAGGTACAATGGCTGTACTATGGACGGAGTCTCCGGCATTGTGCAGTGCACATTCCACTCAACTGCACACATCAGCTTTCCGGCTCTGGCTGAGCGTTAGTTTTCCTCTCTTTAGGCAATGTTTCGCAGATTCTTCATCAGGAAATGTCCTCCACAAAAGAAAGGATGGTCAGCTATGCTAGGAATCCTTCCTGTTGAGATAGACTGGAAAATTCTAATCCCCCTGGGATTTTAACAAAAATTTCTAAAAACTCACTTCCCGGGAGATGTGATTACTACAAAATGCCATTTTGCCAAAAGGAGCCTCGTTGAGGACAAATTCAAATTGTTGAAAAGTAAGGAAGGCTAACGGGATCTAAAGCTGGAGAAGCACTGTTAGGATCCCTTCGTCTTTGAAATTATCTTCTGGAGAGGTTTCATCCAACCTGAGAGGCTTCGAAAACTTTCTCTGGGACAACGGAGGTCTATAGAAGCACACGACAGGGCTGGAAGTAGTTTGGCTGAGACAAACACAAACTGAACTTCGGGGCTGGGGAGAGCCTTCCCCCCAATTATTTTCCTTTCATCGCAAAATAGAAAACCTCTTTGTTTCATGCATCCAGCTGAGCACCCATGGGCATTCATCCTGGTCTGGCCCTGGCTAAATGCAAAGAAATACAGTGGGCCGGTTTCAAGTCTGTGCCGCCTGGCTGTCACGAATTCATCACTGGACTGTCACACAGGTCCTCCTACAGTGCTTTTCATTGCCTCGCGGTACCGAAAGAAAGGAGCCGGCATTGTTTATGAGATGGCTGTGAAACAGATATTTGAGTCTTTTTTCCCTTCCAAATCCGTTATAAGCAATGGGAGCAAAGGGTGGAGGAAGAAAAAAAAAAAAGTACTAAGAAAAGGCAGTCCCTTCAGAAGTGTCAAACAGAGCAGGAAGGAGGAGAGACAGAGCACAAGGGAAGAATTAAAAGACATAAGAAGAAGGAAAGGAGAGAAGAGGGCCCTCAAATCTCCATCCTAAGCCTACGGTGTAAACGGACACTAGTTTGGAGTGAGGTTTTTTTTTTTTTTTTCCTTAAATGACAAGTGTTCATGTCTTGGTAAGCTGTGATACCTATTTTTCCCATAGTGCAAGCCCTAGAATCCTCTGAGGCTGCCTTTCCAAAGTTGTGCTTCTTAGATTTCTGTCAGAACCAGAATTTTAGTTTCTGGTTAACCAAAATAGGAGGTAAGTTAGAAACTGTCTCGGCAAAACCCAAAAGTCTCCCCGTGCTGCTCTGCTCCCAAGGCCTAGACTAGGATCAGCCAAGAACCTAAGGTGCAAAAGGTAAGAAAGCACCCAGCCTGAGGAACAGGGCTGCCCGCGGAGCCAGCTGAATGCCTCCTTCAGCGCAGTGAACCAGGGCCCTCACGTTCTGCCCTGAGCCCGCACGCAAGAGCCCTTGCCACCGGGCTGCTGCCCAGCACTGCGTCTCTCACTTCCAGGGAAACATTCCCTTCCCTTCTGCATCCGCAGCCCAACTGCCCAACCTCTCACAGCAGACCAAGCCTAGGTCTCATCTCCTTCAACCAGGCCTCTCTGTCTCTGGGCATCAGCAGCCGAATTCTAAATGGCCACCAGCAGCTGTATAGTTGAAATGCTTTTTGAACTACCTTTGAAAATAATCCAGCAAACTTTCGTTTCCTTTTCACTCTGTGAAGCTAGGTAACCACATTTTGGAATGCCATGCCTTATAAACAAACCACCTGAAGTGGTACCCAAACAGATTTTTATTGAAGGGTGACAGGAAGCCTAACAAGGTGGTCTTTTCTGTGTGGCTATCCACTGGATTACTAGTTTAGATCCTGACAAAGGTCCATTGAGGAGACTGTGATGTCACAGAGTGGCCTGCTGGGGTCTTGCTTTAGTCACCAGAGCCACCCCTTCCCCACCTCCCCTCCTCTTTCCCGCAGACAATTGCATGAAGCCAGCCTTGAGGAAAGAGGGGTAAAAACACCGTTCACCCAAAGTGACTCTGCAATGAACAAAATGCAAGGGCCCCATGCAGAACTTCAGCCCCTCAGGGGTCCATGGGCAGAGCCAGCCTTGGTTCAAGGATCTTTCTCCTCCACCCTGGACAAATCCCCATAGCAGGCTCTCAGCCCTGGCCCCACACTCCTGCTATAAACAGCCTCTGTGTCCTGAGCACGATTCTTCATGTGGTTCTGTTGGTGACAGCAACATGATGTGGAGGAAATCAAAACTGCCTGCAAAATATCAGCTTAGCCCTTCAGAGCTTGGAGGTAATGAAGGACCCATCGGTGCAGATGTCACCTGTGGCTCTAGGGAGATGACCTCTTGGCGTTGTGTCCCGGGACGTCTCTGCTTCTCAGGTGGGGTCCCTGCTGCAGATAGGACAGTGATGGTTACAGTGGTGACTTTCCACGGTGAGATGGAGGGTAAGAATAGGAATGAAGGTGTGCCTGGCACAAGCACTGCCTCATTTACCTCCCAAAGCACCCTGCCAGGTGCATTTCTGTGTCCCCCTTTTGCACAGGAAGCTGAGGATCAGAGAAGTTACATGATTTCTCAAAGGGCACTTAGAAAAAGGTGAAATTAACATTGAAAATCGTGTCTTCTGGTGCTATGAAGGAAAAGAAATGCATGCTGCGCCCCGGGTACAATGAGCAGGAACAGCAGGCTGTTTAGCACACTACAAAGTGAGCACCCCATCTCGAGAAATTCAGAATTATAAAAATGGTTCGGATTCTGCTGAAGAACCAGAAGGATTCTGTGGCCTTGATTCAGAGCAATCATGTCAGGTCCCTGCCCCAGTCTGTAGGCTTTTACTCTCTTCAGTGCTGGTTCAAAGTCAAATTCACTTTCCTAATAGTTTTCTTTCCTAATCACCACTCCTTTGCAACGCTTCAATTTCACGTAAATCATCTGCCTTTTGTGTTTTGTGCACCTCAAGTGAAGGCAAGAGTTTATCTCTGTGTCGTAGCTCAACTTCACATCAGTTCCCCACCTCGTCTAGTTCACTGGAACCTTTAGGGATTCATAGAGTCCGCGTCTTATAAAAGCACCACTGCTAGATAAAAAGTATTTATGCCAGGCGTGGTGGAGCACTTCTGTAATCCCAGCACTCGGGAGGCTGAGGCAGGAGGATCACTGTAAGTTCGAGACCAGCCTGGGCTACATAGTGAGTTCCAGGTCCGTTTCAGCTATGTAGTGAGACCTTGTCTCAAAACACAAAACAAACAAACAAAAAAGTCCCATTTATGTGTGTGCAGATTTGTGTCACTGGCATCTTTAGAAACTCTCAACAACAGGGCAGAAGTTAATTTTCTGCATCCCCGTCATTTGAAGGAAAGAGAAACATTCTGTTGTTAATTTGCACAAATACAAATAAACCATATGGCTTTCTGAACGACTGAGTCACTGTGACACCCTTTTCTCACTCGTCTTCCAGAAAGCTATCAACACGGGGAATTAACCGTCTAGACTGGAGTCCTGTCTTCTGCTGCCCTCTACTGGAAAGAAGGGAAATAGCTCACAGTGTGGTCCAAAATCCCAACCCCCTCCCGAAGTCCGCGAGTAGTCCCGGTCTATGGAGGGGCTTGTGGTACTGCAACGGTATAATATTGAAAATACAACAAATTACAGAGGAATCGATGTACAGGCTGTGTATTATGTTAAGAAAACTTTGTTATATGCGGGGAGATGAACAGTAAACAAACAAAAAAAGCACAGCTGGGAGGAAGCCGGAGTTTGATCTTTACACCAAGCAGTTAAAAAGTTGCTTTAAAAATGTTCTATCATGTTTTTCCTATATTATAAAATTATAGAAACTTCATTGTACACTTTTTATAAGTATTTAGAAGTACAGTTATGTGACAAAATACAAAAGTAGCCATTCTCTATGAGGGACTATCACGGGCGGTATTGTCAGCATATCATTCTAGGCCTTATTCTGTGCATATGTAAACATTTAATTTTGCTTTAACAAATACAGGATCACACTTTGCATCCTATTTCACCATCTGCTGCTCTACAGCAGTGCTCTGGGGCCCTACGGGATACCTGTATTCCAGAGTTGGTCCTTCCCTGTGTGTTTAACCGCTCGGAGGGTGGCCCCAGACGTGAATTCCAACAGGCCAAGTTACCGCGTTTCTCCAGGGCTGGGGGCACCATCTCCTGACTTCTCCAGCTGGTTAAACAAGGGACCAATCATAGCATGTCATTAGATTTCCCATGCTGTTGTGCAAATAATCATCCTGAGCATATGGAAAATCAGTTACAACTAATACTATCTTATGCAGTTTTTATCACTGTGAATCATGTAATTGTTTAACATCCACTGCAGTACCGCCTTTAAACTTTGTGGAAGTGGCGCTTTATTCCTCCTTTAACAAATATTTTTTACTTACATCATACACACACACACACACACACACACACACAAAAAAAAAAAAAAAAAAAAAAAAAACATTAAAAGCCATTAGGGATGGGGAGTTGGCTCAGTGGTTCTGCCGCCTGCCTCACAAGCCTGAGTTCAATGCCCAGTACAAAAAAACAAACCATAACACAATCATCACTTCTCCTGGCACTCGGGGTTTGTCCCCTTGCTATAATCACAAGAGAGAGAACAGTGACACTTACGGTAGGAGGGAAGGACAGCACAGCCAGATCTAATGTTACAGCCCAACAAGGAACTCCGGGACGGCACTTAAGTGAGCAAGAGGGGAACACAGCTTCTCCTTATGCTGACTTTAAATGGGAGTTACAGTTCAATCACGAATAAAAGTGAACTGTAGACAGTGGCGCGAACAAATCTGTTTCGCTCGGATTCGTGGTGATTATCACATTAGCGGCAACTCATTCACCAGTAACCATTTCCACTCTCCTTGGTCTCCCTGACAGCCCCGAGCTGCAGCTTCGTGGTGTGTCGTGGCGGTGGCTCATGGGGCTGTCGTTGAGCTGTGTGCTCATATCCCGTTTCCCCTTCAGCTGTTCAGCAAGGCGGAGGGAGAACCAGCAGGTGGGGTGAGCCGGGGCTACACCTGTTCTCAGGCTGACCCCTGGCTCGGGCTGCCCTCCCGACTCATCTTGAGCACCCACACGCGCTAGCACTGCTCCTCCAGCCACCACCATGCCCCTGCCTCAGGGTCCTTGCACCTACTGAGCCCTTTGCAGAAACCTTTCCCACCTGGTTCTCCAAAGCTCAGAGGGTCTGAGTTCAAATGTCCCCTCCTCAAAGACATCGACTTCCCCCAAATGATCCTTTCAAACTAGCAGCTCCCGTCACTCTACCATGCAATCCACTTTTCTATTTTTTCTGCTGCCCCACATGGCATCGTGTACCTGCCGTATGTGTCCTTGTTAAATAGCCCAGCATAGCTTGGTGGAGTCTCGCCCGAGAGATCCAGTGTGGGTCTTACAGACTGAATCGCAAAGCTCTGCAGGTGACTCAAATGCACCCTGGGGCTAAGAACCATGAGTTTGATGAGTGTCATAACTTCTGGAGCCGCAAGGTCTGGATTCACATCCCAACCTGGTAGGAATCGGAGGGTGGGTTCTAGGTCACGTCAGTAACAGCAGTAATAACACTACTGGATCTCCAGGTTTGACAGGAGGCAACACATTTGAGACGATCTTTTGAACTAGAAATGCTATAAAAATATTTGTTATGAGTGCCCTGTTCTCTCAAAATTAACTCATATTTTGGAGAAAGCAAAACAACTGTAAATAGTAATAAAATCCATTTTTAATTAGAACCCGATCTTTATGAATCAGATTGCTCAGATCAGTTGCTTTCCTGTCGACTCAAAGCTGTGCCTCCATCTTTTTCCCTGAAAGTAGTGCAAAAGAAAAGCGACGGAATTTGGCCGATACATGCGGTCCATCCAAGTAAGTCCACATTGTGAAATTCCAAATTGCAATACCGAGTTTGCCTGCACTGCCCCCGAGTGGGATGTGGGGTTGTGGATGAGTAGGCCACACACACACACACACACACACACACAGGACCCCTGCACAGCTCTCCCAGAGGCGGAAGGGGCTGCTGCTGACGGACAGGTGGAGGAAAGACCAGGAGTCTGCGACTGAGGCAGCAGCAAGGGGAAAGGCGGCATTTCGGAAACATCCGCTATCGCGGAAGAAGAGCCCAGTGTGGTCTCCGAAGACGCCGGGTTCTCTTTGGGCAAAAGCAAACAGTGAATCCAGGAGCCAGCTGGCCAGCCTAAAGTGGCCTCAGAATAAAAGTGGCTCTGTGATAGGAACCGGTTCTGCAGGGAACCGATCTATAGACGTCTTGTATGACAGAGGGCTCCAGGAAAGGCATAAGAACACAGGTGAGGACCTGTGCTCTTCCTGTTTACGTTACCAAGGTAGCATGAAACAGGCTTCTAGTATAAGCACCTTTAGGCAGGTTTCGTTTGATCAATAGTGACACCTAGTGGAGAACTTTCGCTAAACTCTTTTCAGTCCAAAAATAGATATTATATATCTAAAATACGGTAATTCTGCCATACGTATATCCAAAGAGGCATTAAAACGTGACCTTAAAATTGGTCTCACAATCCTATGACTTCAACCTCTATAAAAAAGACAGAATGGGACTTAAAGGCTGGGGTCAGTTTTAACATAAGCCAGAAAGCATGTAGGTGTCTGAAGAAACTGCTAAGAAAAGAAACCGAGTTAAATAAGATAAAACTTTAGCCTTGGCTCCTTTCGCATGACCCAATTTTCCATGGGGCCGGGGAACAATCTGATTTTAGGAATCCTTAGGCAGCAGTGTTGGGGTTGCAGTCCCTTTTGGATTTGAAGCAGGTGGGAAACGGTAGCTCGCCCCGCTGGAAACCTGCTCACCGGCCTAGGCCTTTTGCCTTGTGGAGAAAGCGGCTCTTGCCCCCATCTCTGGGGCCCTGTGTCCACGGATCCTGCGTCCACGGATCCTGCGCCCACGGAGCAGGCCTGTTTGGCCGCCGCTGTGGCTTCCACCTTCAGGTGCCATCACTGTGTTTTCTGACCCTAAAACGGAGACATATAACTTAACACCTAGAAGTAGGAGCTCAAGACAGAGCCAGTGCCACTGCCCCCAGGAAGTTCAAGATATTTCCTTGCTGGAACGACAGAGATACGTTCTTGCTGTTTTTGATGTTCACGAAGAATTCATTCTGCTTACTAAATGTTCTCTGAGATAATACTTTGGGTTTTGTTTGTTTGTTTGTTGTTGCTGCTGCTGCTGTTGTTTTTCTAGGAACAACCACAAGCTGCGCTTCAGGAGCAGGACTTAGCAACTCCCCAGCAGAGCGGCCCAGGGCCCCTATGCGGACAGTTTTCTGCCGATCTTTACCCCTGCCCGGCGTGAAGGCCGTTTTCTGGTCTCTTGCCTCCTCTTCGTGCCCACGCCTCTCCCAGGACTCTTGCGGCTCCCAACCCGGCGTTTCCATCCCGAGTGCTCCCACCCAGGCCTCGCTTCCAGCTGCCTCACAACGATCCTCTGAAACTCACAGAGCGAGCATCCATTCCCTGCGAAACTGCTCCCGTTCGGCGCCTCGGTTCTGCTGGAGACGTGGGCTGCGCTACTCCCTGCCCTGGCAGCCCAGTGGGCATGATTCACTCCTGTTTGCTTAATTAGTTAAATCAAATTAAAACGTGTTTGGGGCTGGGTTATAGTTTGTTCACTTGTGTGTGTTTTAATTTACACACATGCACCCAGTGCTGAGACCCAGAGCACAGTTTAAAAATTAAAAGTTTTCCAAAGCCATGCTGCTGTCAGCAATAGCTAACAGACTTCACAGCAAGCAAACTCTTAAACGAAGCTTAATTACCAAGAGCTGTGGATCTTTGAGGCCCAGAAAGGTATCACCCTTCCTCAGGGTCCCCCAAAGCCGCTGCACAGAAGCACCAGGTGAGTTTCATCACAGGATGCTTTCAGACTTTTCAAAAAGGTCTGATGAACGGCTCCTGCCTGTGTTTCCCAGACCAAAGCCATGGGTATCATCTTGATTCTTGCCATGTTCAAGGTGCACTTCCAGACACCCCTCAAATGATGACCTGGCTTTTGGGGAACGGGAATAAACTCAACATCTCCGGCCTGGTTCTGAGGCAAAAGGTCCCTGTGCTCAGCTTGGCCCAGAAGAAAGGAAGCTACCTGCCTAGGAATGCTAGTAAGTTCCTCTCACCTCCTGAAATCCTTGAGAGCTGTGTGAATCCTAAGGCAACTGGGATGGAAGGCCCCGCCCTGTGCGGCTGGTGGGAGGGGCTGACTTGCCTGATTTAGAATTAAAATCCACGGACCGAAGCCACCAGAGGCAAACCTTAGCGACTCCCAGGAGGAAGCTGAGAGGGCTTCTTGAAGGATCTGGGCTTTCTGTGGATACTTTAAAGGAAAAATATGGGATTCATGGATCAAATTTGGAGTGCACTCTCTCAAGAAGGAACAATTTAGTGCTGAATTACTACATTTTTTATCTAGCAAGAAAAGTAAAGTGGATGACAGTTGTCACTCATTTAAAAAGAAAGAAAACAAAGTCTTTGTAAATAGGGAAGGGTGAAGAGGATGAAGGGAGGGCAGGGGAATGGGGAAAAAATAAGGATCAAGCTATATCAGGTAAAGGTACGAGATCCCAATGATAACTGTAACTGTATTATGCGCTTTAAATGTACCAATAAACTTCATGGGAAAAAAATAAAATAAAAAGAAAGAAAACCACAGCTACTTGTATTAGAAGAGGGTGAGACATTTCTGTGGTCATAGAGAGGCCCTGTCTTTACCGTGTCCCAAGCCTGCTTGCAGGGCAACCCTGTCAGCACTGTCCACGTGCTATGAGTGTTACTCCCGCTCCCTTGGGAACGCTGCTGATACCACCCATTTTACTTCCCTAAATGGATAAAGGGCTGTGCCACCTCTTACAACAAAGTAACTCCCATCACACATGGACGCGCTTTACAATACTGTACAGACGATTTGATCATCTCCTTTCCATCTCCGTCACGTTAAACAGATAAGCAGGGACCCTCCCTTGTGCAGAGAAGCCAAAGCACACTTAACTAGACCCCTACTGCACAGCATTTAGAATGATTTCCTTTGTGTATCTATTTGCACGCACGTGTGTGTGTTCACTGGCTGGGGCTGCCGTAACACGGTCCTGCAGATTGCATGGCTTAAGTGACAGAAGTTAACTTCCTTACTGTTCTAGAAGCTAGAAATCCAAGATCCAAATGTCAGCGGGTCGATGTTCCTGGGAACTTCCCCCGCTGACTTGCAGATGGCCATCCTCCCCACTGCTTTTTCCTCGATCAGATCTCTATTCTAATTGCCTCTTCTTATGAGGACACTGTCGTACTGGGTCAGGGCTCGCCCATATGAACTTAGTTCTTTCTTTTAAGGCTCTTCCCCCACACAGAGTCACATCCTACAGTTATAAGAGTTAGGATTACAGCCTATGAAGTCTGAGGGTCACAGTCCAACCCATAAAAGTGGAGGTGCACTATTCATACACATATGCTTGTACAGCCAATGTTTAATGACAGCATCTTTATCTACAGTTTTTGGGTACGTCCCCTGTTACTTCCTTGGGTAGATTTATAGAGGTGGGACTGCCAAGCCCAAGGGAGACTGCAGTTCCAAGGCTTTGGGTAATGTTGTCATCCCACCCTCTGTATCCATGGTTCCACACCCACAGATTCAAATTAGCTTGGTAGAAGAAATATTCAGAAAAAAAATTAATTGTGCCTCTAGTAAATATTTGCAAACGTTTCCCCTTTGTCATTATTCCCCAAATAACACAGTATAACAACAGCATTTGCACACCATGTTCATTACATTAGATATTGTAATTCAGAGATGATTTAAAGTTTACTAGATGATGTATATAGTATAGTTATAAGCAAATTCAGTGCCATTTTATAAAGGGACTTGAGCATCTGCAGATTTCGGTATCCACAGTAGGGTCCTGGAACCACTTATCCAGGGTACCGAGGACCAGCTGTACTATTAATTTGCCCTTGAAAGTTGTCCCCATGTTCACTCTCACTAAGCAACAGATGAAAGTGACCTTGGCCTTGTTTCTTTCATTGCTTTGTAACTTCGCAATGATCTGTTCTTACTCTCATCATATTTGGAAAATTGTCTACCTCTACAAATGTTCAAAGGGTCCACACATGTCAGGGAGACTAAGACTGTAAATGTAATGGCCTCAGGAGGTAGAAGTTTGTGAGAGCTTAAGTTAATCGAGGATACTGACCTGCTGACAGTAAATCAAGGCCGTCATTGCCATACCCAGAGGACAGCATAAAGTTAAGATTTTATACTGATAGAAATTCCTTGGCTTTATCTCAAGCATTTAATATTCTAGTTTGTACACCAGACATCTCAATAAACATTTGTTGTTTATCTTGTAAACACTGTCTGATTCCATTAGATATCTTTTAGATGCAAGTCACAGAAAACTCAAATGTCAATGACATAAGGAAAGGAAGGAAGGAAGGGAAAGACTGTTCACTCAGGTCACTAAAAGCCCTGTGAGACTGGGTAGTCCCCAGTAATATTTCATTCCGAGATCAAAGGCAGCCACCAGGACGCCCCTCTGTTCAGCAGCCTTTGGGCCGGCTTGGTGGTGACCTGTGGTAATGTCAGGCTTTGTGGCCATGGTCATAAGGTGACTGCCAAAGAAGGAAGCCACTAAGAATTCTGAACAGGAAAGCAGCAAATACAACTACTCTATCTTAGAGTTCTAGGGCTCCTGGGAAATTTAGAAAGCAGGCAGCGTAATGATTTTTCCAAAGGTTCTTTGGTTGTGTTTCATTTTGCTGCTGGACAACCCATTCTGCAAACAAAATCTTAAAATGACATCAAATAACTAAAACAGAATTGAAACTGAGCTGTTCAAGTTGAAACAAAGGTGTGCATTCCTAGCCCTATCCTCATCCTACCTACAGCATCTCCAAGACACGCATTCCTGGTCACTTTAACCCTTTAAATATAGCGAAACTGAGGCCCAGAGCACATGTCTGGCTTACTTTATCACACATAGTCCATGGAAGAGGGAGCCAACGGCATTCAGGAAGTGTTGCCATGTCCCCTGCTGCTGTTTGCTGCTCACTACCGTTTAAATATTGTATCTGATGTATATCCTTTATTCAGCAACTCCAGCCCCACCAAACAACTGAAATGCAGTTACAAGGCTCCGTTGCCCACCATCCGCACAGATGCACAGCCCTTGCATCTCCAGCCGAAGTTGGTCACTGAGAATGGCTCAGAACGCAACAGATTCAAAGCAGCACTGAGCCTCCAAGGCCCCTGCAAGACAGCGCCCAAGCCAGTGTTTTATCAAGGTAAAATCCAAGAACTTTGTTGGTACTTCTTCCCGGTCCTCTTAGGAATTCTTGAGTGTGGAAGACATTTTGGACACGGGGCAGTATGAACAATAGGAATTAAAAGCATACCTTGAAGTCCTGATAGTGCCATCGTAAGTCAGAGAAAGGTTATATTAAATTGCCTTTTAAAGGATAGGAGTGTTTTCTTTGTGCTCTGTTGAGAGTTAAGAGCCAGTGCTGGAAAACAAATGGGAAAAATAATTAAATGTATACAGAGGATAATAAATCCTATGCCATTAACAATGGAAATGTTTTTAAACAAAATAATAAACAGCACCATTTACGTCCAGTGAGACGAATCCACCAGAGCAGCACTAACATGTTTCATCTGCATTTCCAGCCACGAGCTGGACACAAGGACGCATTGGTAGCTCAGCAATGCACTCTCTCTTTCCCTCCTACCACTCATCTCTTTCTTGCAATTTTGTTTTATTTTATTTTATTTTATTTAGTGCATGTTTGCAGTACATGCATGTTTACAATCTTCTTGAGGAGTTGCCACATGTACGTAACACAGCTTTCTTCTTTTGTCAGCCCCTGCCTCCCCGCCAAAGTTCCCCTTTCCCCCTTTTCATTCTTGTTGATATTGCTGATCTTAGTTCGTGGTTATGGCACACAATGTCCACATTCATCGTGGGGGCATCTATACCAGGCTCATGTACCCGGCGTACCCTCCCTCTACCTACTTCTCCATCCACTCCCCTCACCCCTCACCCTTGGTCCCCTGGACTCCTGCCCATCCACAAGAGAGCAATCCCTTAGTCTTGTTCTATCTTTTCTTTATTTTCTCTTAGTTTATACTTTGCCTTACTCAGATGAGAGCTGCCCTAGGGTATTTAAGTTTGTGTATCTTGATTTCACTCAACATGATATTCTCCAGGTGAGTTCATTTTCCTACAAATGCCTCAAACGTGTCCTTCTTTATGGCCTAGTAGTATTCCACTACACTTCAATACCATATTTTCTTTACCCAGTTGTCTGTTGATTGGTGAACAGACTGCTCCTAGAATTTAGCTAGTATGAGTTATGCTGCTATAAACATTTGTTTGCCTGTATTGCTGTAATATTATGTCTTAAGCTCTTTGGGGGAGATACCTAAAAGGGGGATCGCTCAGTTATATGCAATTTCTAAGTTTAGTTCTTTGAGAAATCTTCATACTGATTTCCATAATGGTTGTGCTAGTTTACTACATTATTACCAACAATACGGAGGGTGCCTTTTTCACCACAGCCACGCCACCATTTGTTTTGTTTTGTTTTGTTTTTTTCTTTCTCCACATTTTGATTAGTTTTTCTTATGCAAAGGACCCAGGGCTTAGAGAAAAATTCAGAAAATTGGCATCAATAAAGTTTCTAAAATAAAACAAATACAAGAGCAAAGGTCAATGAGACACTAAGTAACAGTCAGAGCTACACGATCGTGGGTAAGAGCCAGAGCGTAAATGTCACAGAGCTGGGTAGAGGGACAAGCCTCCCACTGTGGAGAATGATTTTTGGAATGTCTCATGAAATATAACTGCTTTTGGTGGAGGAAAAGTGTTTCTATCTAAGTTCTGATTCCTGACAAAACCCGTGCAGAGCTTTTTCCATGATACATTAGTATCTTGCAATGAGAAGGATTTTAATTATCTGAAGCTCTCAACACTTAGGGAATTTCTCAAAATGTTAAAACTCATGAAAGATTTTTTTTTTCCTAACTGAGAAGAAAAATGAGGAGAAAATGACATATATTTTTCTAGTCCTTTTAGATCTAAAATCCCTTTGTGGGATTTGTGGCAGACATGTATTACACATAAGCTTTGCGCATCACGCAGTCTTGAGCAATGTCAGGAGTAATGGTGGAGGGGCTTCGTTTCTTTTCATCTTTGGTCTGAATACCGGAGAAACTCGTTCATGCCCCCATGACTCCTCAATTCATTGTCTTCTCCGTGAGTTGCCGCCTGGTGCTATAATTTCCTGTTTACCAGCCCATCTTTCCCGCCATACTCCAAGCTCAGCAGAAACAAAGACTTACTCATTAGGATCCCGAAGGAGCTAGAACAACACGGCCCTCAAACACTTAGCAAATTGGGTAGTCATTTAATGAATATCATAGAAACAAAGATGGAAGAGTGAACAGAAAAAATGCAACCACATCCCTTCCACTGTGGACTATTGACAGTTTTACTTTTGTGGGGAGGATTAGTAAAAGGCCAAGTGTAAACCTCAAGGTAATACAGCCTGAAAATTCAGAGATTACAGTCAAGCACAGATTAAAATTGTAGAAGAAGGTTCTAGAAACTTGGAAGACATCGATTTATCCTTATTGATATGTTTTGGGTTATTTTTGTTGTTGCTGCTGTTGTTGTTCGCTCTTTTTCTTTGCCGCTTACAAAATCAAAATGATAAAACTAAGCCTATACCTGCAGCAATGTCAGGAAATGGCGACTGAGACAGCCAAGGTGCACCAGCAGAGGGCGTACTCACCAAAGGTATTTAAAACAGCGGACTTATTTTTGGAATGTTTGCCCCTCAGCAGGGCTCACAGGGAAAGAAAGCTCAGCATTCTTTCCTAAAGAGCTCATAACCCTCCCAGCCAACCAAAAAGGAAGGAGAAGAACACCAAGGGAGAAAATTACAGTTGAATGCCAAAAGCGATGACCAAACTCACTGATCATCACAGTGTGGGATATGGTTCTCAAGGACTGTTTGCCTTTGCTCACTGACTCTTTAAGAAGAAAACTGCCAAGCAGAAACTATACCAAGCCAATTCACATTCTGGCCCTCAGTAACCACCACTACTCCCTCAATGGGTTTCAAGTCTTTATCTCCACTTGCCAGAACGAGCCAGTTCATCTCAGGGCCGGCGAGTTTGGGGGACATTTGGCAGAGGTCTGTGCCATTAAGTGATAGTATTGTACTTTTTAGATGTAGAGCACCTGACTTCTCCCAGAAGCCCGGTGGGGACTGTTTGGGCTGTGCGCTGTGGAAGCAGATGAACCTGGCCTCTGCCTTCACCCTTCCCCGGTCCTCCCTCCTCTGAGAATTGCCGCTGAACCCAAGGCATCCAGAGCCTTCTAGCTAGGTCACCGTCTCATCCTCCTCAAAGCCAAAGCCAGCTTCCCCAAGCCCAGCTCTGAAGTTAGGGACTTCATTTGTGTACTGTTCCAAAATGTTCCCCTCTTCCAGTTTGTGTATGACTCTACAATTACAGCCCCACTTCTCCAGCCCTGGCTCAGGCCTTTATCATTCCTACTGGTATTGCTGCTCCAGTCCTGCTTCCTGATAATTCCTCCACCCTGTACCAGTTCCCTGCCTGAAAACATCTGACTCCTGAATACTTTGACCTCACTCCCCCAAGACTTCCTGTTGCTAGATTGATCTCTGTTATTTCTTGATATAACTGTATACTTACCTCAGGGCCTTTGCACTTGCTGGTCCCTCTTGTGTAAAGTTATATTCTCTTACACTCTGACATGATATACTCTCCCCCTTTCAGAGTTACACCCAAACATCATGCCATCCCTCACCGTGTACATCTGTATCAGCACCTACCACCTTGCACTCCACCTCTTATCCTGCTTTGTTTTTCTTCATGGCTTTGCTACACGAGTTAGGTCATAGACATCATCCTTTATTTCTGTCAGCTCCACAAGGGCAGAGACTCAACTTCTTTCTTGTCCACAACCATTATCTTCGGCACCAGGAACGCTGAATACTCTCAGTAAGCATTTATTTAATTAAGTAACACATACCTTTCATCACCTAGTTTTTCTCTCCAGAATTAAACCAGATCCTTGGTGCAACATTCCGGGCTGGAGTATGACCCTACTCCTCCTTATGGCTCTCTCTCCCATCGATCCCACTTCACGGGTGCGCGCGCGCACACACACAGCTCAATGAACCCTTTCCTGCCTCTATGCCTTTACTCTGCCTCCCGTTCCACAACCATGTGTTGAAATCTTCCTCATTTCTCAAACCTATCTGGGACCCTCTGTCCTCACAGTGAAGTCCTCACTGCTGTCCCTCTCTTCCCAGCCACTGACAGATCTTCTGTCCTGTGATGTCCCTTCGAACACCTCTGATACACGGTTCTGTGTTACCAAACTATGGACAGAGCGTAGGGACTGAGCATTAACTCCCAAAGCCCAGGCTACCCTAGGGGACTCAACTCAAATATCCATAGAAACTACCCACAAAGCCAGTGAAGTACGCGGGTGTGGCAGTAACTGTTTGTGACAACTTGAGGAAGAAACACCCAACTAAATGGATCAGCATAGTTCTGAGTGAGGCTGAGGCAATTTACTGAAGGCAGAAGACCCGCCCGAGGGAGACTTGTCACCTTGATGGCGTAAAGGGGAAATGAAGAGGGCGCGAGGAGCTCCAGTCTTCACCTGTGCCTCACATATCATCAGGCCTCTGGCACAGACTGTCTGGTTGGTTTCCAGTTAGGCCTTCCCTTCATGACGTAGAGATGGCTGCCTCCTCACTGCATCTTCACAAGCTGTCCTATGTGTGCAGGGAAACAGAGGGAGATAATCTAGTGTTTCTTCCTCTCACGAGGACACTAGTTCTGCCAGATTATGACCCCACTCTTAAGGGATCATTGAACCAGAATTACTTCCTTCCTGGGCTTATCTCCAAACAGAGTCGCACGGGGGTTAGGGCTTCAGCATGTGGCTAGATTATATACATTCGTATGCATCAGTCCTTAACAGTGTGCAGCTCGATCAACAGTTAACAGCTTGTGAATTCCAGCAAAAGTACTGGGTCCCTGGCAAAGCCTTGTTCAAAGCTTCACGTGGAAATGGGTAATCGATATTTACACTATTGTTTAAGCAACTCTGATAGAAAAATGATGAGATGGGAAAAAATTCTGACTTCTGTTACCAAAGGCTGCTGGCTCCTCCCATCTTTCCCATCTTGTTTGTCTAGGAACAAGTGCCAGCTGTTACTATTCACCGCTCCGTCCTCACTTCTCTCTCCCAGCCACACAACCTGGGCAGACTCCCCCGGAGCTCAGGGTCCTGCTCTGAAATCTGCACCTACTGGAGGAGGTAGAAATTAGAGAAAGAAAGCCACAGAAATGATTTGAAATCTGAAACAACCCAGATTGGCAGAGGTTAAGGAAACACAAGCAATTCAACTTGGAGGAGAGAAGGTTACAGGGTTAGCTAGCAATGGTTTTTAAAAAGTAAATACAAAGCTCTCACCCAGGACTATAATGAGCTGCTCTCCTCACTGAGACCAGAACAAAGGGAAAGTAGACTCCAAATGCAGCATGGAGGTTTGGATGCTTTCTTTCTTAACACAAGTATTGATGAAGACTTTTGTTTCTGAACGAAACTTTACACAGGCAAAGCTTCTTCCATTATCTCCCTCCTGTTGGGAAGTATTTCTCACAATGAAGGCAGGAGATGTGGTTAAAAAAAGAAATACTTTCATCTGCCTAAGACGGTGATATTTCTCAAAGAAGAATGTAACATTCCGTGTTTACCTGCGAAATCCACTCCACCCTGGAGCAACCGCAACCCAAATTACGGTAGTGACACGTTCAAGGTCGGAGGACTATAAACAACCACGTTTGCCCCATTACACACTTTCCAGGTGCACACAAAGAAAGCTGAGTCTCCTACAGTAGATGAGGAGAGACGAAGAAAATAAATACACACACATGCACACCTAACCCGTCCCTTCAGAAGTGCAGAGCCTGTCCTCTTGAGCAACCTTCATGGGACAGCTGAGTACTGCCCACGAGTCTCCATGGCAACTTGCATTTTCTTAATGTTTTAAATTGAAGGAAAGCAAGGCTGAGCCATTGCTTCTGGGACTCTGTCCAGCCTGGAGCTGTAGCCAGCTGTCCTCAAAGGAAGCCCAAGGCAACAAAGTCTTGCGTATCTCCTTTTCACCCCTTTCCTCCCTCCTGTGCCCCCAAACCTCCACCAGTATAGACCCCTTTTTACCAGGAACTCTCACAAAAAAGACTAATCAGACCCAGAAACTCACCTAAATCATCACATTTCCTCACAGCTTTACTCTTGTCTAGGATTCCAACCAGAGTCGCAAGTCCGATTCCTCTTTATGAGAATACCCACTGTTGGGCAACTCTCAGGAATGAATTGGAGGTTCCACTGATCAGGTGGGTCTTGGATAAACACACTCCCCAGCACCCCTCTTTGTGCACATAAAATCTGTATTATCTGCTTATGGTCTTTGCTCGATCTTGATCTCTCTTCTCCCCTTTCCATTCCTTTTCAAGGTGTATTTCTTCTCATCTGTTATTGCCTAATATACACATTTTTCTTGTTGTTGAACTTTTAAAGAACGTTAGTATCATATTTTAATATTGTTGGTTATTAATTAATAAGAACAAGAATGATTGTCAACATTAAACCAAAGAAAAGTGTTTTACTTTGCTTTATTTCATGTTAAGTGGCTACATCTAAAGGGCATAATAAGGGGAAGGTACTTGTTTAACTAGAGGACATAAAGTGCTGCTAGACATCTAGAATTAGAGAAAAGTGCCCAGGAATTAGAAAGGCATGAATTTAAAAACAGCTGAAGAGGCAGTGGATCTTTTTGCTATTGTCTCTCTAATGCTGTTCTGCCCTGGGCTGACTAGAATCACATAAAACGTGAATGATAAGGACATGGAGTCCATGGTTACTGAGGAGAGTTTAAGTTACCATGGCACACAAGTTTTGAAGCTAACTAAAGCAGGTTCAAATCCCAAACCTGTCATTTTCCAGAACCTAGCCAAGGAACTCCAGCAATCTCTAAGATTAAAAAAAAAAAAAAGGATACCAAGCTCTAGAGCTTTTTTAAAAATTGATGTATGTTAGATAAACCAGATACATAGCAGTTTTCAGTTCATGTTGGATTTTCAACAAATGGTAGCCATCACTATCATAAAACAATAACAACAATGTCTTCATCCCTTGTATCTTGACAAACACACCTTTCTAGATTCCAACTACACAACTTACTTTGGAAAGAGATAACAGCAGCCTAGAAAGACTGTGGCAAAGACAGCCAAGAAAGTGACTTCCGGTGTCTTCCATGAGGGTAGAAAAGTGTGCTCAGTGTATCCTGGGCTGCCTCCCTCTTTCTGTTATCCTTCTCCACTGACTCCTGAGTCACCCTCCTTCTAGCAGACTCATCCACGCTTACCATTTGTTCTGACCCAGTTACTCCTCCTCTCATCATCTCTCTGTTATGAAATTTAAACAAATTGTTCAAGCGATCCCACTACTTTTCCTTCGGGATGTGATAGTCTTCATTTGAGAGGACAACGGTAATGTCAACTTCCTCATCAGTCAACCGAGAGGTGAGGTAAAAGCTCCAAACTGTACAAAACCCTTAGGATCCTCAGGAAGGTGAAAAATCTCACCTTTTGTCTGTAAATCAGGAAATTGGGGTAGGGAGATCTCTAAAATCCAGGAATTCCACAGCAACTCATAGCAAAATATGAATCCAGTGTATACTTCCAAGCTGGCATAAGAGGTTTTTTGTTTTGTTTTGTTTTTTTAACTACCCTCTCCATGGCCCACCCCAATTAATCTCTCTTTTGTAAGCTATGTGATATTCAAACATATCTGGAGGAAATGAGTGGCCTATCCCCTAGAAAAAAGGCCAGAAGCATATTAAACTCCTTACCCATTCTGAAGGGTGGCCGTTCCCTCCCCCACATGCAAATATGGCTAGAGAATTAAAATTAGGGTGAACATCTGTTGAGAATGTTTATGGACAGTCCAAGAATACATGGGTCAACTTTATCCAGAAGAGACCCTTTGACTGGAAGCTGTGACCTGAGGTTAACAGAGGATGACAGATTTTTAAGGAGACTCGAAGGACAGCCTGGGCATGCCAGGCTTCTGTGACACTTGTGGAATTTAGGCTGGAATAATCTGACCTGGAGACAGCCCTGGCCTTTAACAGAGCTTTGGAACTCGATGGCTGGTTTGTCAAGCAAAGAACCATCCATGGGACTGATAGCTCAAAAGAACCAGGTAGTGGAATTTTGGGCCTAAGATACACAGCTGGCAGTTATGGGCTCAACAGATTGCTTCAGCAGCAATAAAGATAACGTGCTTTATAATGTATTCATTCATTTCAGTACAGTCAGCGGTGATGCTAGAAAGCGTTTATATCAAGAAAAGACTGAGCTGCATGCATTTGAAAAGGAGAGATATGTTTTCTTGAAGAGATTATTTAGCAAAATGAAATGAATGTACATGAGATACTTCATTAACTCGTAAATCAGCTTGGCAGGTGATCCTAATATGCTCCTAGCAAAAGGGGAAATTAGAGCAATTGAAACTGTGAAAACAAATGGGCTACAGGTGTACCTTGTTTGTTTTTCTTTTTGGGCTCATTTGGATTATTACAGGCTATGTCAAGCATATTTGAAAAAGTTTGGAGTAGATTACCCCGATAATCATGGAGTTTCTAGAAGACATTGAGCAGTTATGTGTTAGACAGCTCAAGAAATAAAATGTGGTCTCTAGGTTGTCCTCTCAGAAGCTCAACAGCTTTTCCATGTGTGCCCTAGTTGCAGGGCTGTTCTTCCAGGCAAAGGAAGTCACACAGGGCAAGAAATGGGTTCCTCAAGCAAGGTGAGAAACACTAAGATCACCATGCAGGCCGGGGAATTATCCAACAGGATCCTGATGTTTATAGAGAAGGGATACCCTGAGGTGCACAGAGCTGCATGCCCAGCCTTGATTTCTTGCTTGCCTCTACATAAAGGTTGCTTCTTCTAGTATGATCCATGTTTAAAGCTAATTCATCGTCTTCCTCCTCCTCCTCTCCCCAAACTAGCATCTTCTTTATCTTTCCTGTTTTGTTCATTTCAACCAATAATTATTTAGAAGTTATGTGCTAGACACATGTTTGGCACTGAGGCTATGACCATGAAATAAAGGAAATAAAGTCCCTGTCCATATGCCCCCTATGTTCTGGTAAGAAGCAGCAGAAAATAACCAAAGCAATGACTAAATATCATACTAAATATATAATAGCTGAAAGAGTGAGGAACGGTCGAGCACGGTAAGGAGCAACGAGGGATGGGATTGTTAAAGTCCTCTCTGGTTAGGATGCACCCTAGGAATCCCAGTAACTGAAGCCCTCCTTCCCAGTGAAACTGCAAGAACTTTGGGGAAAGTAATATCTTAATACTTATATGTTTGTTGAAAATGCCATTATTTGCAAAGGTAACGAATAAGAAGAGAGGACCTGGTCAAGATTCAAAGCCAGCTGGGTAGAGATCTGGGCGACATTGCCCAGAATGAAGGACTCGGGGAAGGTCCTGAGGTGGGATTGTGCTTCCCTTGCTAGGGGCCAGCACGAGGTGTGGGTGTGGGGGGAGCAAGGTTGGGTGGGGAGCAGCACACGTCTCCCGGTTCTTAGTCTGCTCCAGGTTGGAGACTACAGTGTTTTACAGTGGATGCCATTTCATCTGCCTTAGCTTCTCCAAAATCCTCCCTTCCCTTCTTCCCTTTTTCTAGTCTTAGTTTAGGCTCCGCTCACTTTATGCCTTGACTATTCAAGAGCCTCCTAACTGGCCTTCCAACCTCTTGTATTTTCAATTGCTCTATTTACTTGAAACTTCAAGATTAAATTTCTTGGCATTCCTTTCATCGTATCTCCCCCTTGCATAAAAATGGCTTAGCCTCAGCTATAGGATAAGGTCCACATCCTGCTTCGTCCTCAGTCCAGTCTAAAAGTCAACACCCTAGAACTTCACCGGCACCTTTGCCACTCTGAAAGCCTTGACCCATTGTGCAATACTCCGCCTCTTTCCTCCCAGCCCACAGCCTAGAGCGATGTGAGTCCACTCTGAGTGGCTCAGCCCCCAATGGACTCCTTTCTTGAACAACTGGAACACTGTCATGTACCTGTCTGTCTGTCTGTCCCTCAATCAATATCTTTGATTTAGTCCTTAATATAGAGCAGAGCCCATGACCAGTTGTATTCACTGAGAGCAGGAACCATACCTTATACAACCTGTATATTCGAGTGAATGTACATGCTATGACTTATATAATACGTGGATAAAAAATAGTAATTTAACAAAGACTTCCAAGTTATCATCAGATTAAGTAAGATAAATGAGATAAAATAATACAGTATGCCTTTGAAGCCCTCACTTTTCTGCAGACAAAAGAGGTCTTCAGCACAAGGTCGCCTTCCTCTTAATAATTGGTAAGATCAGCAGCATGGGCACTACAGTCTTATTTTATTCACTCCCAAACATGAGAAATGTATATACCTACATGGGCCTGTAGGAGGTAATGCTTAAAAAATCACATGAAACTTATCAAAGTGAGAACAAGAAGGTATATTTCCTCAGTCTTCCAAACCACTGTCAAAAGCTGGGCAATAGCAATAGTTTGCTCACACAGAAAGCCCATGTGGGTGAAACATAGGTAAGATTTATAAAGCTAGCATTGTTATGGAGAAAATATAATATTTCATTCTTAAATAGAAAGGTTCCTCTAAAGAGGCTAAAGTAAAAAATCTTCTCAGTGTTGGATGCCTGATGGCCTTGCACAGAGTTACTCCTACAACTGAAGTGTGTGGACAGTGTTTATATGGGGCCTTTGAAGTCAGCACCTGCCAGCTCCTTTGAAGTCCTGTCTTTCACAGTACTAATCATAATGAAGTTAAAAATAATGGACACAGAAATTCTGTATTTAATTCATATCTCACCTGCTTTCGGCAAGATGAAGCTCTTGAAGGGAAGTGGGTGAGTGAAACGGGGTGGCAAATTACCAAGTTCAAGACGACTTTCTCATCTTCTGTTCATCTATGTTCACTCCCAGAAAGCCAGGCTACCCTGGTTACCACCCCTGTGAGGCCAGGACAATCCTCAGGCACAGTGAAAGCAAGCACAGGCCTTGCTCAACACAGGGTGTAGAAGCCCTCATGTGCTGCAGGTCTTTCCATGGGCTGAAGCTGGAATTCCATTCTGGAGTGTAATCTCTACAGCCCCCTCCTTTCCCCATGAGCCTAAAAGATGTGGGGGCAAGATAGCATTTCTAGTCTTCATTCGTGTCTTACTGCAGAGGTTGAAATCCCAGTGTTTACAGCATGAGGCAGGGGCAGGAGATAGTCCGACTCACCAGCATCCGGACGGAGCCACATGCTGAGGACTGATGCCACGCCACCCACTGAGAGCCAGAAATCAAATGATGACAATTAACTCTGATTTCTGAAGGCGTTGTATGAACAAAACCAAAACTGCCTTCAGGCCAGCAGTGAAGCAAGTTTTCTACTTTGTTCAGTAGTGTGCATGAAGAAAGAGGGGAAGAGCCAGCACCTGCCTGATGACAATGGCAGGAAGATGGGGGTGAAGGGGTCAGTCAAAGGAAAGCCAAGGAGAATTGCTGGGAGAATTGAGTTAATACATGTTAGAAATTTAGTACAGTACCTGAGAATAGGAAAAAACAGATGTTAGCTATTTCTACCACTTTTTCTACGGGGTCCCCATGGCTGATTGGCTTCATGATTCTAGATACTGATAAATTGCTAGTTTAGCATGTAGCTACTCTCAAAGAGCCAAACATGCTGAGTCCAGGAAGGAGATAACTTTATCATGATTTCCTAAAGATGGTTTTACAGAATGTGAGAGATTGGCGAATGTCTGTGCAGACTTGCTTGGCTACTTTTTTATTATATCATGTTCCTTCTATCAACTTCCTGATTTGCCTTCATTTGTCTATAAAAGAGATGTAGATACTTGACCTTGGAATTTATTCTTGATCCTAAAAAGATGTGATCTTTCAGTAAATATTCCTTGCATTTTCTCATGAAGTACCTAGCAGGTTTCAAAGTACTTAGACATTACATAAGGAGATAATATACATTTCAAAACAAATACAAACAGAATTTTAGAAAAATGCACATCCCAGGGAGGGTCTAGAGAACCAGTATTTCCTGTTGTACTGAGACAATTATTGACAACAAGCTTCGCTATGATCCACACAACTGAAGAGCAAGAAGATGCCCTTTAGAGAACTTTCATTTGCTGAGGAACTAAGATCAAGAGAATTCAGTAATCTCCACAAGATCACTGATCCATCGTGTTTTCCTCTATGTCTTCGCCAGCCACCTCTGTCACCATTTTATGTATACTGTTTGTACTGAGTTGATGGACGTGATTCATACCTCTAACAATAGAATTGTTGTTGATAAAGATGATTATATGTGTCTGTGAAGATTTTACATTTCTTTAGATGAGAAAAGAAAATAGTAGAAAAAGAATGTAGTTGAAATGTAGAAAGTTTTCAAAAATACTTTTTGAATGAATGAAAGCACTTGACACCGTTGTGTCACACCACGTTGTGATCTCAGTGAAATCTTCACGATTTTATAAAATAGAGGGAAGAAATGGAGACCCTCATTCATGTATTATGTTCTTCACCTACATCTAAACCATATGGTTCATGTGTCGCGAGAGCATGGAGCATTTCTATTTGCAAATGTTCAAAAGATAAGTCAAAAGGGAGTGTTGTTTGATTTCAAAGGATATGTTGAAGATGTAGCCAAAGACACATGATTTAGTGATTCCTGAAAAAAAGAACAGGAAGGACATGTGGAATTGCTGGCTAAGCTGAGCCTGTGTTCCTGGCTCTCTCTAAATAATGTACTTTTAACTGCTTACAACTGCAAAAGAATACTTACTCTCATCTAATGAGGAGGGAATGGTGCAACTTTAAATCTCTTACATTAGCCAAGAATGAAAGCATTTTTCAAGACACATATTTACTATAGCAGAACTATTCCCTTTCCAAGAAAACTAATCAGCAAAAATCTCTTGCACATTTGCAAAACACTATAAAATCTCGAATTCTTCTCTATCACATTGTTAGCTTACTTTATAGCAAAGGTGCTAGAGAAAGAGGCATATTCAGGAATTTTATGTAACTCAAGTTGTATCCTGTTGTTGAGTTCAGCGAGCCATGTTGTGCTCTTAATGTTCAAAAGATGTCCGAATCTTTCTTTGGGCCAAAATAAACCAATTAGTTGAATCTGAAATCGCTGCTTTATTAACAATTGGAGTAATTTATAAACAGAATGGTTATTTCCTTATAGCAAAACCCATTCATAACCTATGCTCACATCTGATGTTCGGTTCTGTGGGCCCAAATGCAATTCCTGAACATAAGCCATGTCAGCACTGAGTGCTTAATACAGGCTAATATATTGGCTCTTTTTAACTGGACTATTAAGTCCATTAACATTTAATGAAACCATTTTAACTTTATCCACCAAAACACAGTGCCTTTCTATCAACTCCCTAGAGGCAAAACAACATAAATTTAAAAGAAAAATAACTACGAAGATCTGCTAAGTGCAAATGATTTCCACACTACAGGTTAAGTCCTGAATTTCTGTATCAATGCAATTAACATTGATTTCTACTACAAAGATAAACCCAAACTGGTAATCACCCTTTACTAACCCTATATTCTCAACATGAAAACACTGGCATTTTTCTTACTACAATGTATTAAGAATTAACTAACATAATTTCACAAAATCTTGGTAATTCACTTCAAAATTATATTGTGAAACATTACCTTTAAAATATTGTGTTAATTCTTTTCAACAGTTTCAAACTGAAACTATATTCACTTGGCCTTAAGTGATTAAGATCTAGAAGCAAAAAGTCTTTTGCAGAATCCAACTGTCACAATGTCACAGAGAGATAGATGGAACATAAGTAAATCAAAGTGTAATTCACTCAATTGTGCTTTATTCCATTACCTTCAAAGCATACATAAACTAGTTCTTATTTGTTCTTAACCTTTATTCTTAACCTTTTTTTTGGTACTGTGGATCGAACTCAGGTCCTTGCACTTACAAGGCAGGCAGCAGAACCGCTGAACTAAAGTCCCTGCCCCTGAACCTTTTTGTAAATATTTTCCCAAAGGCCTATTTAAAAACTTCTGAGGTAGACAGAGGTAAAAATTGGCCTCTTTAGTAAGCTTTTTAAGAAATTATTATATTCATGTTGCTCAGTGTGATGCTCCTATCTGGATAATTCTATACTCAGTCCTCCTAAATCGGATCTCTTTAAAAACAACTTCCCTCAAATAAAAAAAGAAAAAAAAAGCTATAAACATCCATGACTTAGAACCATGTTTTCTCCAAACTTATTTAATAATCTAATGATTAAAATAAATTCTTTTTGTAAACTCCTGTCTTGAAAGATCTCAAATGGCAACATCAGGGATTTGAATACCTTTGAGAAACCTGAACATCTAAAGGAGTTAGCAGGACTGATGTGGCTGAGGCTTTGAACATTTGACGTGGCAGTTGTAGAAGTTGTAAATGTACCACAGTAGGAAGCAGCTTTCCATGGACTTCAAAGCCCCCGACGGTTAATTATCTAGCTTTCAGGAGCAGCCTGGACTTACCACGACAGCTGTTAGGCGAGGACACATGGGAATCTCCACAACTGAACATCAGCCTTCATAGTGTGTCATTGTTCCACTTGGATCTCATTGGGAAGAAATGCTTAAGGTCTCAGCTTGGTTCAATTCAAATTAGACTAAGAGTTTTCCCAGATGGTTTCTCAGCATAAGCTTATTTCTCGCCCCAGAGTCTGCACCCCACCGTCCCCTCCAAGCTGCAGTACACATGCTGTTTGCATATGCTCGAGCTCCATTTTTAATGCCATGCATGGGATGTAACCATTTGAACTTTCTCTCCCTGTCATTAATGAATTCATCTTGGAGGTATTGTAACTTTGGTGAAAAAAGTAATGCTGCTTCTTTGGGAACATTTAAAATCTCCCCCACTCCTTATTCCCTCTTCATTTTTTAACTGAAGGGGAAGATTGACTATTTCTGCCTTGTGTTCACAGGTGCTATGTACTGGGGTGTTCTCCATGGCTGACCAAGTATAGTGGGCCCAACAATTATTTGACCTGCGTGAATGTCACCATATGTCTTGTTCACATTATCCCAGAGCATTGACTTCTATCTATGACCTCATGCAGCTCCAGACCAACCTCATGAAAATCCCCTGAGCAACTTGCCTAGGTTTCTGGACCCTACTTCCAAATCAAGGCTTGGAGTCAAAATTATGCACTTTGCCATATCTGGCACCTTTTTTAGATTTAGAATTCATCCTTGTTGAATCACATCTAGTGCTCCATAAACATAAGGTATGTGCTCTCAAGGAAAGAAGAAAATGGGGTGGGGGGAGAAAAAAGAAATAAAGGCATTTCTCTGATTTGACCTGTTGAGGCTAGGATAGGGCATAGAGGTCAAAAAGCTAATTATGAAAGAACTGAAGAAGAAAATTTTTGTAAAAAGGAATTAATGTAAACTGTTCTGTAGTTTCATCTCTTCAGGAAAGCTCTGGCCTTAAGTACTCTAAGGTGAGCAGTCTTATGCTTAAAATTCGGAAAGGGACCTGAACAAAAACCCACAGCAATAGCCAACCTCTTATAGCCCTGTGTTTCTAAGTCACTCATTTCAATCAGCCACATACTGTTTCTTGACTTGTTCAGAGTCCCAAATGAGGCCTTGCTGATTTAAAGTAGTTGATGACTATGTGAAATATATGCAGAACCATCTTGTGAGGACTTCAAAAATTCAGGGCTATCCTTATCCTTCCATCTCCAGGAAAGTATCAAATGCTTTCATCTTTCTAGTGTGCAAAATATTTTCAAACTGTGGCATGTGTGGTGTAAGCAATTTGAATAAAATATTATACATACTTATTAATTATTTTTAAATGTGTTTCTTAGCAATTTTCAGTTCATCTTTCATTAAGTGCTTAGCAGAAATTAGCTTTGTTTCTTGCCATGAATTACACAAGAGGCCTAAATTTTCAATATTCTTCGTTCCCTTTCATGTCTTTGCCTTCTAGCTGGGTCTGAATATCTCTGAAATGCAGGCTGAATAAATTCCCACGATGCCAGGCTGTTGGCCAAAATCCTCAAAGGTGATAGGCCGCAGCTGTTTCTTTCTTGCTGGGAAAAAGATGCAGGTCACTGGATACTCAACAAACTTGTGACTGCCAAATATTCAGGCTCTGCCTTCTAAGGACATGTTAAGCAGACTATGTTAAAACAGGCCGCTTCATGTGGAGTTTGAATAGTTGATGAGGCCTGCGTTGTCTTCTCTAAATAAAGCAATATTCCATCAATGTATTATAAAATGGATCATGGTCAAGAGAGCTGGTCCATAAATTCCCTGTTGGTGCCCTATGAAGTAAGTGCATGTTTTGAACACCTCTGAGGCAAAATGTCTACTCCGTATTAAAACAGTGTGCATACCTACAATTGTAACTCACATTAAACTATAATATCTACAGAGCTACTACAGTATAACTAATAACAAAAAGAAAAATCAAGCAGGCATAGTGGTACATGTCTAAAATTCCAGCACTCAGGAGCCTGAGACAGGAGCATCACTAGTTAGAAAGCAGATTAGGAAATTTAGTGATTGAATGAGACCCTGTCACAAAATAAAAAATAACAAAGGCTGGGGATGTAGCTCGGTGTGAATGCTTCAAATTCAATCCCCAGTATCACACATACAAAAAATAGTCCAGTAGAAGAATAGACAAAGTATATGAAATGAAAAAAGAAATATATGTGACTCAAATACAGAAAAAGAAGACATAAAGCCTGGGGATTTAGCTCAGTGGTTCCACCACCTGCCTCACAAGCGCAAGGTCCCAAGTTGGATCCCTGGTACCAAAACAATTTTTAAAAAGAAAGAAAGAGAAGGTGTATTCAACCTCACTTATAGTAAGGGAAATGTAAATCAAATCTATATCAAATTATCACTTTTCTTATAGTTTTTATTATTACTGATAAGAGCATAAATTATTACAGCCTTTATCAAGAGTAACTTAATAAAGTAAGAAATGCACATATACACCTTTACTTAACATTTCAGCTCTTAGGAGTTGACACATATGTAAAATAATGTATGTATATTATTACTCACTGTGGCACTGTTCCCTAACAAAATGTGTGGAAATAACCAAAGTATCCATCAATAGGGATCAGGTTAAGTGAAAATAGTAGATCCACACAACAGAATGCTATGAGCTATAAAAAACAACAACAACAGTAAAACTGTTATTAATATTCATGACAGAAGTTCTCCAAATTATATTATTCAGAGGAAAAAAGGAATAGAGGGAAATTTCTCCAACTTGATAAAAAATGCCTACAAAATCTACAGTTAACCTGATAGTAGTAAGAAATTAGGAGCTTTCTCACTAATATCAAGAACAACAATCTCACCAGTGCTTTTCAACACTGTAGTGAAAGTCTTAGTTCAGAAGATTTTAGGTTGATATGGTCCCATTTGTTAAATCTCAGCACGGTTTCCTTTAGGACACTAACAGAGTGAAAAGACAACCTACAAATCTTAGTTGCTTTTTCTCATTTCTGGGACAAAATACCTGGCACCTGACTTTAAAGGAGGAAAGGTTTATCTTAGCTCCCCATTTGTAGAGGTTTCCATTCATAATCAGCTGGCTCCAAGGCAGGGGCGTGGCAGAGGCGCATCGCAGAGGAAATACTGTCCAGGCAAGATGGGCAGAAGGCAGCAGCAATAGCAGCAGAAGCAGCAGCCTGCTTCTCCCCTTTATCCTTTCACTTTTTGGGTGGTGCTACTTACACCCAGGTTAGGCCTTTCCTAACCCCAGCATCTCACCCTTAACCCCAGTATCACACACCTTAGACTCAGCCACCTCCAAATAGCCTCATCTATGACTGCATGAGGCTTTGAGGGGACATCTAGATATAATCTATAATACTACCAAGTAGGAAAAGATTTTGCCAGCTATTCCTCAGAGGAATGTATAAAGAACTAAAAAAATTAGACCCTTTTCAAAATAAAAAACCCAATCAAAAAAAAATGGGCAAGTGAAATGAATAAACACTTCACAGAAGTACGAATGGCCAAAAAAGACTTGCAAAAATGCTCACCATTAGAGAAATGCAAATGAAAACAACACTGAGATTCTATCTTACCTGAGAAAGAATGGCCATGATCAAGAAATCAAACAATAACACTGTACCCCTAAAATGTACCAATAAACTCAATTAAAGCTGAAAAAAAGTTTAAAAAATAAAAAAGAAATCAAACAATAACAAATGCTGGAAAGCTTGTGGGGAAAAGGCCCTTCTACATTGTTGGTGGGAGTGCAGACTAGTACAACTACTCCAGAAGTTAGTATGGAGATTCCTCAAAGAAAAAAAATTAGAAATTTCATTTGACCTTGCTATCCTCCATCTAGGTATCTTCCAGAAAGAGTTAAAGACATCAAATTACAGTGATGTATTCACACCCATGTTTATAGCAGCACAATTCATAATAGCTAAATCTTGGAAGCAGCCTATAGCTCCATCAACAGAGGAGCAGATTTAGAAAATGCGTCACACACATACGGTGGATTAATATTCAGTAATAAAGGAAGATAAACCTTGCAGCAGATGGGCCTGTCCAGTACTAGTGGGCTATGAGTGGCACTTGCTTCTTGCTTTCCTCAATTCGGCTATATTGCTTTTTATCAGGAGTCAGAACAAAGCCTTACGTGACTCAAATGGGCATGTCAGGTAGCAGAGTTGGGCTAGCATTGCTCCTTGGCTGTCACCGAGGCCTAATTCCTCATCTGTGAAGTGGCAGGGCTCTGCTGAGTTAGGTGCTGCTGAGGTCAGCGTGACCCCAATTATAATCCTTTCCTCTGAATTACTGCTTCTCACTGACCTTGTGGGTTACTTGCTAATTGCACCTGGTCCCAGTACCAGTTTCTTCTATCCCAGCAAGATAAGCAGTGCCTACTCCCTGACAGCTTTGCCTGGTGCTGTCGTGCCAGGTGTTTGGCAGTAATTCACTAGATGGCTTCAAAGCTCCCTAGCTCCCTATTCTTTCACACAATTGTATTCAATAAATACTGAGTGTGCTTGGGGCCTTTTGTCTTTGTTGCCATCAGCAGCACTGACCAATTCCCAGGACCAGCCTCTTCACTCTAAGTGTTGTTTCTGTCTGTTTTTTAATTCACCTTGCGCTGTGGTGGCTCACAGGCCTGGACCCACAGTAGAGGTCCCGATAATGTCCCCTTCCCCAGTCCTTACAAAACCTGAGTCATTTGTAGAAAAATTGATGCACCTTGAGACTGTAATATTAGGTGTAATAAGTTAGACACACAAGCTTAAATATCACATGGTTTCTCGTGTATGAGAAGCCCAAATTCTACATAAAGAGCAAAACAACAGATAGGTAGTATGAAGTAAGGAGACAGATTTTTCTCAAATGAGAAAAGACTCAGATGCAGGGAGTCAGAGGGATGGAAAGAGATGAAAAAAGGAAAAAAAGATGTGCTATGTGCAAGTGCCAACTCCACACAAGGAATGTAAACATTCTGTACTGCAAGCATGTACTAATAAAAAAAAAAGTCCTAGTTAATATAATAAGGAAATTGTATAACAAATTGTGAAGGAATAAATGCATTGTCTCCATACAAAGATGACATAATTATCTATACAGAAAATCTCAACTAATTGTCAAAAGTAAGTTCCTGAAACTAAAAAGCAATTATACCGAGGGTGCAAGGTACAAGGCTAAACCACATATAAAAGTCACTTTGGTACATATCACCAGTGAACAAATGGAACCTGAATTTAAACATCTGACATCATTTACACTAATGCCCCCCCATATAAAACACTTACATATAAACCTTTACAATGTGTGAGTTTAACATAAGGAAAACTTATAATTCTTAGGAAAAATATGATTTCAAAGAGAGAGAAAATGGAGACATATTTGATTTTACTGGAGAATGTCTCAGTCCATTTAGGCTGCTATAGCACAATTTGATTCACAAGGTGGCTTATAAACAAAAGAAATCTACTTCCTACAGCTCTGGAAGCTGGGAGACCCAAGACAAGGGCATCAGCAGAGATGGGGTTTGGCCAAGACACATTTACTGGTTCATAGGTGGTGCCTCCTTGCTGCGTGTCCCTGTGTAGTACAAAGAACAAATGAGCTCTCTTGGGCCAATTTTCTGTGTGCTCTTCCCAGTCAGAGGATCTCCACCCTCTTAATCTAACCACTTCACCAAAATCCCCACCTCCTAATGCTATCACCTTGGGCATCTATCTACAGTCAGTTAAAAGACCATTTCTGGATTGAAATACTACCCCGAATAGTCAAATCTTTTTACTATTTAAACTAAGGTGATTCTAAAACTAATGATTCTGAAACTAATGGTGATTCTCAACTAAGGTGATTCTGAAAGTAAGGAAAAATTTAAAAAGTCATTAAAATCTCCAAAGAAGAAAAATCAAATCCTGATATGTGTAAGGTTATAGGATATAGATTCCTGTTTTAACCTCTTTCTGCCATTTTTTCCTTGTTTAAGACTTCACCTTAAATATCAGCCATCAGTCTTGATTGTATATTCACTTTCTAAGGCTCTAATTGACAAACCTCCAATCCAGAAGGCTCTGCAGGCAGGGAACAGAGTGTGCTGTCATGGGGGTGTGGGAAGTAGCCAGCTGTCCCTTCTAGTAGAGCATAGCCCTTGGAAACTCTTTCACATGGGGCCTGTGATACTGCAAAGCATTTTTCTCTTTCTCTCAAAAAGCAGCCAAACACCTCTTCTAGATCAATGCTGCTTCTTTTAAGACCAATTTATCTAGGAGGTCGGTCTGGCAGGCGTAAAGTGCCAGCATGGACGCCATCTTAGTTAAGGTTAAACTCGCTCTCTTGAGAGAACAAGAAAGGCCCAAGGTCACTAAAAAGGCAGAGTTTACTCAGGACAATGGTCAGGAACAAACACCAAGTGTGAACCTTCCAGGTAGAAGAGATAGATGATTCCCCTAAAGATTAACCATAGCCCTACACTTTGTCACAGAAACGGCATTCCTATGGAGATTAACCACAGCTCTGTCACGGAAACGTCAGCCTCATCCTGTGCAAACTATACGTTCTGTTCCTTTCTTCTAACCGCCGCATTTCACTTCTGTAATTTTGCTTGCTCCCCCCCCCACGCCCCCATCTAGAAACATATAAAACCCTCTTGTACTCTGGGCTCCAGGCACTCTCCAAGTCGTTGCTTGGAGGGTCCGTCTGGCCAGACTAATAAAGGTCCGTTTAACTCCATTCTTGGGTGCCACTCCTTCGGTTCCTCTGGGGTGTTTTCTCGCCGTCGCTGATCAGTACTTCTTCAGAATGTTTGGTTAAGATCCCTGGTGGTCTTTCAGGTCAGGCAAATTGAAGGCAGTGATATCTTTGACAAAAGCCATGCTTCTTCCTGTCACTGGGGTACTTAGTACCTTTCTTAACGGCATCCCTTGAAAGTTTCACATCTTGTGGTCCGACCCTTCCTTGGTGAATAGACTTCTAGCCTATTAAACCAGATTTTTTAATTCATTAAGTTTATTGGTACAATTTAGGTATATGATATGACGACATTCATCATTGGGATCATGTACCTTTACATGATATATCTTGGTTCTTATTTTCTCCTCATTCCCCTGCCCTACCTTCAACCCCTCCACCCCACTGCAGAGTCTTTTCCTTTTCTCATGTTAATTCTACTCCCCTCTTTCCATTCCCCTACCCCTCCCATTTCCCCTTCCCCTTTGCAACTTTTCTTCCCATTTCACATTACCAATTATACCTTTTGATCCTTATTTACACTTTCAGTTTCTCACACCAGAGAAACTATTCAATATTTACACATGTGTGTCCTCTTCATTTCACTTAGGAATACAGCCTCATTGTGCATCCATTTAGCTATAAATGTCTTTAACTTCTTGTTTTTTATGGTTGAATAGTAATCCATTTTATTTTTTAAAACACACACACACACACACACACACTCACACACACACACACACACACACACACACACATTTTCTTTATCCAGTCCCCAGTTGCTGGACAAATGGGCTGCTTCCAAGTTTTAGCTATCATGAATTGTGCTGCTATGAACATGGTACACGTACATCGCTGTGGTATGATTCTTTTAATTCTTTCGGAAAGACGCCCAGCAGGGGAATAGCTGGGTCAAATGGGACTTCCAATCCTAGTTGTTTAAAGTATCTCCATATTGATTTCCACAGTGGTTGCACCAGTCTGCACTCCCACCAACAATGGAGAAGGGTTCCTTTCTCCCCACAGCCCTGCCAATATTTGTTATTGGTTGATTTCTTGATAGCAGCCATTCTTTCTGGGGTGAGGTGGAATCTCAGTGTTGTTTTCATCTCAAATAACCATTGATGCCGAATATTTTTTCATGTATTTATTTGCTGCTTTTACTTCTTTGTCTGAGAAAATGTCTGTTCATTTCAGATGCCCATTTTTGAATCAGGTCTTTAAAAATCTGATTTTTTTTAGTTCATTATATATTCTAGATAGTAGACCTTTGTCTGATTTTTAAATAAATACCATTCAGAGCTGGCACCTGGACAGCTCTACTTCACTTCACTTTGGTAGAACTCATTTGCTTCCACTCTGGGATGCAAAAGAACACCAAAAGAACGTGGCAAGAAGTTCACATGCTGATTTTTGATGCCCCAAAGAGGTGAGATACTATCACTCCTCCTAAGCTTTTGGCCATGCCCAAGCTAGGTGCCTGCTAATGAGAAACTGTGACCAAACTGTCTGGCAGAAGCACCCTGTTTGGCAATTGAATGGTGACAGCTTTAGGCTCGGTGGTATTCAAGGAAGATTCTGGGCTGCAGGAGGGGTTTTCCTGTTGCAAACTGGCAATAAAAAAAAAAAAATCTGTAGCTCAAAGTCAATGCATGCTGTGTGCAATCAGTCTACCCACGAGATCTTATACTGTTGATGGCAAATCTGTTTCCAGATTATATACATTGGCAGAATTTGTTTCCTATTTAATTGCCTGTGAAAGCAAACATGGAGGATACTTTGATAAAATGCTTAAGCTGTTTAGATCTAACTAAAAAATGTTCATTCTACAGAAAAATCATGACAGTTTATGAGAACTGAACATTTAGCACAAAAATTCCAAATACAAACTGTCATTAAAAGTAAGTGAATCAGGTACATACATTTAAAAGTAATATAGGACAAAAGAGAAAAAATGAAATATTTTGTATTGAAAACCTGTATTTATCTGTAAAGAATAATAAACTCATTTGTTTTCTTCTTACTTTAAAAATTTTGAAGATACACGTTTGGGAGGGGAAAAAAAACTCAAATAACCCTTAAAAAGTTCCAGCACTCAGTAAGTTTCTACTTCTACATAAATACTTCTTTAATTTATCAATAGCACTAGATGTTCATGGTTCCAAGAATTATGTTTCTATAGTTGCCCTATGTGCAAAATAGTGAAGTTTCAATCAATGTATCTTCAGACAACATGTTGCTCTACTAAGAATCTTGTTTTTCAGAAATCTTTCATATCATTTCAAGCAAAACTGTAGGCTTTTATGTATGATAAAAAAAATCTCTGGACACAGAGCTTATTTATTGACCCGTAAAAGGCAATGTTCACATTAAAAATAAAGTTTCTTAACCTATCAGTTTTATCATCTCTGTTACCAAATAAAGTTAATAATATCTCCTGCACAGACAGGACCGTTGGAATGATTGATCGAGCATGTATTTGTAATATCCTTATTGTGCCTGATAATTAACTCTCAACATAAGTAGCTTTTCTAATTCAAGTGAAACCTATTTTTGTCTCTAGTTGTATGTGAAATATTTTTGTTCTCTGTAAAAGAAATTGCAGACAGATGGAGATATTTCAGGGGTTTAGGATATTACAACTAATGAATTTGTTCAGATGATTATTCCCCTCCCCAACCAGAAATAAGTGGCAGGATCTCTTCTAGGAGTTGTTCAGGAATTACCGGGAGTGAAGCAACGTATTTCCTTTGAGATCAGCTTATTTGGAACTTCGGAACCTTTTTCTCTTTGTATCAACAATATTCCCTTCCTCCATTTTTCTGCTTTTCAGGTTCAACTCCTATAGTTGAAAGTATCACTAAGACTCAGGATTACAATGAACCTTCAAGTCTTCTCTTCTGCTCCTTCTCAAATGAGGCCCTAGGAGTACATGTGCTGGACACATACAGAAGCAGATGGGACTGGCATATCAAAGCAAAGTAACTCCCCAGTCATACAGTTGGGGACTTACTGTGAATGGATTTCAGGTCATCCTAGGCTATAATCAATTGTGTGCGAAAACAATAACTTCTATTCTTAATGATCTCATTTGAATTTGCAAATGAGCTTTGAAAGTTAACTGCCATTCTCATAAAGTTAAATATACTATCATCTTGCACAAATTCCCCCACACTTGAGTATTCATGGCAGCTTTATTCATAAAACTCCAAAGTAGAAGAAACTCAAATGTCCATATGCTGATGAATGGATAAGTACACTGTGATATATACATGCAAAATAATTCTACTAAGCAATAAAAAAATGAACAACTGATACTCAGCAATATGAATAAATCTCAAAAGCATTATGCTGAATAAAAGAAGTCAGACACAAAAGACTATGCATTGTACATTTTATGAACTTCTAGAAAAGGCAAACCTGTATAGACATAAAATAGAGCTATATTTGCCAGGGGCCAGGGTAGGGGGAAGGGATTCACCATAAAATCATAAGAGGCAAGTTTTGGGGATGATTTTGATGTTGGTTATATGACTACATTTAGATGCCACAGCTCACTGAAAGATATACATACTTTTTAAAAATTCAGTTTATTGTATATACATTTTACTTCAATAAAAGTCATTTTAAAGAAAAACTAACTGCTGAGATTTTTAAATTCTTAATCTTACAGCCAGTTTATTTAAATGAATGAACCCAGCAACTAAAAGATCACTAATATCAAGTTTTGTAAGGTGAAGTGCACTTAAAGTGTTCAGATCCTGCACAAACTTATCCTACCTACTAATATTTTATTAGTGTGGGTTTGTGATACATAATAATTATGCACATTTACGTCCCTTTACTCCTCCTCCCACTGCTCCCTTTATCCTTTTTTGTGATTACTACTATATTGTTATTATGATATTGCTAGAATGTATAATAAAGTAAAATTGAAAGATAAAGTCATTGCTTTTTCCTTTCTTGATTTTTAACTAATTATAGAAGGTTATTCCCATGACTGGATCCATAGCTATCCATTCTAATTTATGAAATCTTCATTTTACTGACAAATGACTGCAAAAATCTCTAGAGCTGCCAAATTGAGCTGAAATTTCATCTCCCTTGCTCTACTCCCACTTGAAGCTCTTATCATTTAATTATTTACTAATTAATTCATTATTCTTTACCCACTTCCAAAGAATCCAGAGCAAATTCATAAGTAAATCAGGCAAGAATAATAATGAGGTAAAAATAAAACATAAATGATTGCAGGGTGAGGTGTGAAATAACTACCAGAAGTGGCTGCAAAATTTGCTCTAAGTTTATTGTTATTTTTTTGATTGTTTGTTTTTTAAGACAGGGTCTCACTATGTAGTTGAGACTGACCTGGAACTCACTATGTAGCCCAGGCTGGTCTCAAACTCATAGTGATCCTCCTGCCACAGCCTCCCAAGGGCTGGGATTACAGGCATGTGCCACGGTGCCCAGCTGTTCTAAGTTTATAAGTGATCCATAAAAGAGGAAAACATATATTGTTACAATATTCAAGATGTCTATCTTGAAAACCTGGGTATTAAGGAAACACAACATTGTTTTTTATTCCAAAATGAGTGGAAAATTTTTCCTACGAGTGCTCCATAAGAGGAAACTGCACACCACAGAAAATGGAGCACTTTGGGAAAGCCACAGAATACTGAGTCTTTGTGACATCCTAAAAGCCACAGAAAAGCTAAAAAAAAAAAAAAGCCACACTAAGGAGGTGAACATGGTTGCTAGAGGACAAAAATGGTCCTGAGTGGGGAATGTGTTTACTTTTCACTGTAACTGTCACAATACACAAATTAGTTTTTGCAGCTACACATATTGCCAAACAGTGGTTAAGTGTTCTAATTGCAAAGACAGTCTGGGAGGTTCAAATTCCTGCTCTAAAATTACCAGCTGCAGAATGTTGGGCAAGCTCTGTGCCTACCTCTGAAGTGGGGATTAGACAATATTCACCTCGTTAGTTTTTGGAAAGGTTAAATAAGTTAGTGTGTGTGAGAAGCTTGCCAGTAGATGTTACCTATTACTAATGATAATGTCAAGGTGCAGTTTTGTAAAAGTTGCTTGGGATGGGCCAAAACAATGCTGCTTCAGGTATAAAGCTCAATAATAGATTTTTGTCAAGAGCATACATCTGAATGTTTTACACATCTAAAAATTAGTTGTCACACCTGTGGGGTTTATGCAGATAACACCCAATTTATCTGGGATTTGCCATGTGCTTTAAAGGATAAAGTACTACAAAGTATTGTTGAAAGAAATTAAAGAATGTCTCAATAAATGATACATGTTCATTAATAAGAATTCCCAAACAAATCTAAAAATTCAACACAATCTCTACCAGAATGCCAGGTTGTTTTATTGAAGAAATGAGGAATTTATCATAAAGTTCATATTAAAATGAAAGAGTTCAGAACATCCAAGCCAAAAAAAAAAAAAATCTTGAGAAAAGAACATGGGAAGACAGGCTTCTCAATTTCAAACTCACTAGCAGATTCTAAACCCTGAAATTCTCCTAATTCTGAGACCTTAATTCTGAGACTTTCACGACACCACAGGTAGAGGACTCAACACTTGGCTCCATGTGGAAGTTGCAACCAAAACTGCAGGTGCACAACACAATTTATTCAGTAGCTCCAAAGGCAAACATATATACTCAAAGCCCTACAGTTCCCATAGTTGTTTTGTACCTGCAATCAAACTCAGGACCCTGCACTTGTGAGGCAGGTGGCATCACCACCGAGCTACATCCCCTGCCCCTGCCATAGGTCTTTTTCTGCACACCCACATCACTACATGCAAACACTCCCACTAAGGATAATAAATGGCCTTTGCACAATTTGTCATGGATACACCAACGGCAGGTTATCCACAAAGCCACCCACAGTGCCAAGACCTCTATGCAAGGCGTGCACTTGTTTGTTGGTTCTGTGGGTTCTGTTATTGTTGCTATTCGGTTTATTTTCTGCTATTATAAAAAGATTAAAAATACTGTTGAAAATGTCAAGCGGGCATAAAGATAAGCCTATGAAAAGAAAAAGAGGGAGTATTTCTGTTTATGGTGCAGAAAGTCCAGCTGTTGGAGCAACTGGATATCAACGTGTGAAACATCTCACAGCAGAGTATGTGTTGGAACGACCATCATATCTGACCCTGAGGAAACAGAAGGGTAAACTGTAGAGTTCTGTGATGGAAAGGATAAACAGAAGTTAGTTAAAAGAAAGAAATACATTTTGTATAGCTGAAAATAAAGATTCCAGTCATGTATTGAAAGAGTGGGTCCCTTGGCATCAAGGCAAACATGCATTACTTAATGGTATGTTGGCAATGAAACAAACAAAGTCCTATTGCAATGGAGTCCAAATAGAAGAGAGCTATGAATTTTCAATTGGCTGGCTCCAAAAATTTAGGAAAAGGCACAGCACCAAGTCTTTATTTGTGGCAACAATGCATCAGTTGGTCATGACATAGGCAAAGAAACTCATTGATTCATCAGGAATAATGGTGATACCATGTTATATTGTTCATATGTGTAGCTGAGAGCTTTCTGATGGATCAGTGTATGCAAACTTTGTTTTATGCACAAAAATATTAAAAATGTATAAAATTTTCTTCAAGTGATGTGTATAAATTATCTATGAAATAAGCATATAAATGTGTAAATATACATATATATGAATTTTGTGTTTCAACCTGGATCCCATACCTAAGATACCTTAGGATGTATATGCAAATATTTCAAAATAAAAAATCTGAAATCCAAAACATTTCTAATGTTAAGCATTTCAAAAAAAGGGATACTCAACCTACAAAAAGCTACAGAAATTTGGCCAGGGATTTAGCTCAGGGGCACCATGACTGCTTCGCAAGCACAAGGTCCTGAGTTCAACAATCAAGACAGGATGGAAATCTTCTTAGGCCAGATATATCTACCAATAGCATAGCACTGAGTCCAGAAATAGAATTTAATTGAGATTTATGGTCAACTGCTTTTTAATAAAGGTGCCAAGACAATCCAATGGAGGACAGAATCAGCTTTTCAAAAACGGTGCTGGGACAACTCAAGCAAAAGGACTAGACCCATACTTGATACCATACAAAAACTTAACAAAAATCAACTTTGAACCATAGACCTAACTTAAAAGCTAAAGCTATGAAACTCTTAGAAGAAAATATAGCAGTAAATCTTCATGACCTTCAGTTAGGCAATAGTTTCTTAGATATGACAGCCAAAGCACAAACAGTAAAGTAAAAATAAATTGGGCTTTATCAAAATGTAAACTTTTGTGCTGCAAATAATACCATCAAGAAAGCAAAAAGCTAAGGGCCGGGAATTTAGCTCAGCAGTTTGGTGGCCTGCCTTGCAAGCGCAAGGACCTGACTTCAATCCCTGGTACCAAAAAAAAAAAAAAAAAAAAAAAAAAAAAGCTAGCCCACACAATGGGAGAATATATTTGCAAATCATACATCTAATGAGGGTTTTTGTATGTAGAATATGGAAAGAATTCTACCAACTCAATAATAACAATGTTAAAAATGAGTGAAAGCTTTGAACAAGCATTTCTCCAAACATGATATATATAATTGGCTGATAAGTACATGAAAAGATGCTGAAAATAGTACCATTAGGGAAATACAAAACAAAATTATAATTAGAGATCCTTCCAAATCCACTAGGATGGTTATAATTAAGCGATCATAAACGTTGTCTAAGAAATCAAAAAATTAGACCCTCATGCCGTTCTGGTGGTATGAAAATTGATGTGGGCATTTTAGTCTGGCAGTTTCTGAAACTCTATGTTAAACATAGAGCCACTATATGATCTGGAAATACTATCCATAGTCTAGGAGAAAGAAAAACATCTGTTCACATAAGAACTTGGACACAAATGTTCATGACAACATTATTCATACAGCCAAAAGCAGAAAATAACCAAAGTCTCTCAATATATTTTATCCATAGTTAATGCCTAGGCAACATGTGGAATATCCACAATGAAATATTATTTGGCAATTTAAAAACAGAACGAACACCCACATGTGTCAAACATGAAGGGTCCTTGAGAACATTTGTGAAAGAAATCAATCACAAAAGACCATATATATGAGTGAATCTCAATAGACAAATGCATAGCAATAGGAAATAGACTAGCAGTTGCCAAGAGATGGGGGAGAGAAGAGAAAAGGATAACTAACTGCAAATGGGCACAGGTTCACTTTGGAGTTTATGAACATGTTTTACTGTTTTAAAATAAAAAAATAAGTGCTGGGAGGTGTGGCTCAGTCCAAAGGCCCTCACCACTGAAGGTAGGGAAAAGGAAGAAAAAGAAAGGAAAAGAAAATTGTGGTACACTGTGTAACTGAATATCTAAAAACCATTTCATTGTATGTTTTAAATTGAACTTAGCAGAAATGACTGAATTTTATGGTAGGTGAATATATCTCCAGAAGGAGTTTTTAAGGCAATATAATCAGTCACCAAATCACTGCAACGTGCACATTTTGAAACTAGCTTCTGAGAGAAAGATGAGATGCTTTGGGTCTCCAAGTATATTATTCATTGAAATCAAGTTTTTGATTGGAATTAGTATTGTGATCACCGTTCCAAATTCTGGGTCTAGATTTGGTATATCAGTAAAGGGAAAAGCTTTAGAGAGTTAGCTAGTTAGTTCCTGTGTCTGGCCAATAGTGGGGCTTCTATTTCATAGACTGTCCATGGGAACTGTTTGAATCTCAGGCCAGTAGGTTGCCCTCTGCTCTGGATGGAACACATTTCCAGGTCAGTTGTTCTACCATCAATTAGTGTGTGTGCTGAACAGGATGCAAGCTGATTTCAACATTATCTTAAACAAAACATAATTAAGAAGGTAAGTATCTTGCCAAAAAAATTACATAATGCATTCCAAAGCCAATTAAAAATGAACTTTGGGTCAACCGTGATGAAGACATGCATTTAGCACAGCTTTAAATGGTTAACACTTATGCATGCTCATGTAGAGTACAACTTTTTAAACTTAAAAGTTAGTTTAAATTTCACAAGAAAATGTGAACACACCAAAGTCTGAAAAACACTTTTACATGTCTATTCACTGCCTCTAATGCCTTACAATCCAAAAAGGTCCAAATACCTTACTGCTCACACGAGGTCCACAGCCTAGTTTGCCTGGAAGATCCACCTCAAACTTCTGAGTCGGAATCTACATTCTAATAAGATTCTAATAAGGTTCCCAGGGAACCTAGGACACATTAAAATGTAAGGGGCTTTGACCTCACATCTATCTGAAGCTCAATGCAGAGAAGCCTCACAAAAATTGGACAGTGGGTCACTATAATCTCATTTAAGAGAAGATTACAGCAATCTCAAAATGTCCCAAACACTACAGCTTTAACATGACTACACATGTTCCGCCACCTGCCTCGCAAGCGCAAGGACCTGAATTTGATCCCTAGTACCAAAAAAAAAAAAAAAAAAAAAAAAAAAAAAAA